>NW_010367461.1:103981-165086 GCF_000414095.1 Morus notabilis | reverse complement strand
TCCCTCAATTTTTCTGTTTTTCATTTTTTTTTTAGATTCTCGGCCAAACTGCCGAGAGAGAGAGGGAGAGAGAAACCCGGAGAGAGAGAGCAAGGGAGAGAGAGAGAACGCCGGCGGGAGGAAGCCCGGAGAAGGAGGTGGCCGGCGGTGGAAGAAAATAAAGAGAGAGAGAGAGAGAGACTGGTGCACGGGAAGAACCAGAGAAGAAGAAGAAGAAAGAAAAGAAAAAAAAGAAAAAAAAGAGTGGGCTGGCGCACGGGAAGGGAAAGGGGGAAAAGAAAAAAAAAGAAAAGAAAAAAAGAAAAAGAAAAAGAAAAGAAGAGGAAAAAGAAAAATGGAAAAAAGGGAAAATGTATTAAATTTAAGTGTGTTTTTCAAAAATCTTTGGGGTGAAATTATAAATACTGAAAATAACTTAAAGTCCCTTGATTAATTATGAAAATCAAATTAGGCACACTAATAATCCACAGTTTAGCATAATTAAACATGTTTAATTCTAGAGGGCGTTACATTCTACCCCCCTTAAGAAATTTCGTCCCTGAAATTGAAATTTACCTCACGATATGAACAAATACGGATATCGTTCCTGCATCGTCATTTTCAATTCCCACGTTGCTTCTTCAACGCCATAAGGTTGCCACAACACCTTCACTAATGGTATCTCATGTTGACGTAGGCTTTTCATCTTCCGGTCAAGAATCTGTATGGATGCTTCCTCGTAAGTCGTGGCATACTGGATCGGCACGTCATACCATTGCACAATGGCTTCTGGATCAGGTTAACACTTTCAGAGCATTGAAACATGGAACACATTGTGCACGTGAGACAATTCCAGAGGAAGATCAAGGCGGTAAGCAACGACACCGACTTATTGTGTGATCTGAAATGGTCCAATGTACCTTGGCACAAGTTTTCCCTTCACACCAAAGCGAGTAACCCCTTTGCGAGGAGAGACTCTTAACAAGACAAAATCGCCCTCTAAGAACTCTAAGGGTCTACGCCTCCTGTCAGAATAACTCTTCTGACGACTTTGAGCCGTTAACAGTCGTTTCCGGATCACGGCTATCTTTTCATTATTCTCCTGGATAACATCCGGTCCAAAGGTCAGTCGATCTTCTGACTCAAGCCAACAAACTGGCAATCTACAAGGTCTGCCATACAACGCTTCGAATGGGGCCATCCCAATGCTACTCTGATAACTGTTGTTGTAGGCAAACTCAGCTAAATGAAGATACTTCTTCCAGTTTCCACCAAAATCTAGAATGCAAGCGCGAAGCATGTCCTCCAAAATCTGAATAACTCTCTCAGATTGTCCGTCAGTCTGAGGATGAAATGCGGTGCTGAAATTCAGTTCGGTTCCCATGGCTTCTTGAAAACTTCTCCAATATCTAGCATTGAAACGAGTGTCACGATCTGATGTGATAGACAACGGAACTCCGTGAAGTCTGACAACGTGCTCCAGATACAACTCTGCTAGAATTTTCCTGAAATAAGTCGCATGAAAGGGAATGAAGTGGGCGGACTTCGTTAACCTATCCACAACGACCCATATGGCATCATGCCGATGTTCAGTCCTCGGCAATCCCATCAAAAAATCCATCTTAATGTGTTCCCACTTCCATCCAGGAACAGGAAGAGGCTGCAGTTCTCCAGCAGGTCTCCGATGTTCAGCCTTGACTCGAAGACAAGTCGCACATTCTGACACGTATTGGCGAACATCCTTCTTCATACCTCTCCACCAATACTGCCTTTTGAGGTCTTGATACATCTTGGTACTCCCAGGGTGAATAGCGAACCTCGATTTGTGGGCTTTGTGAAGGATTGTCTTCTTTGTCATCCACTTGAGGAACGGCAAGGCGATTCCTAAAGTAGAGCGTTCCATCTTCCCGAATATTCCATTCATCCAGTTTTTCTCCATTCTAAACTCGAGTCTAAATTCCTTGAAGATGCGAATCCTGCCATTGGTTCTGCTTGACTTGCTGTATAAGAATTAGCGTTGAAACCAAGTTGTACACCATAGCTTGGTTAGAATCCTCATAATACTGAAGATCATAATCACCTACAATTTCACTCCGTTTCCAATCTTCCAATGCCAAAGATGCTAGGATTCCTGGAGTCTTTCTGCTGAGAGCGTCTGCTACTACGTTGGCTTTTCTAGGATGATACAGTAAGGTGAAGTCATAATCCTCCATGTATTCCATCCACCTTCTTTGTCTCAGATTTAAGTCCTTTTGAGTGAACAGATATTTTAAACTCTTATGATCAGAGAAGATCTGGAATTTTACTCCATAGAGGTAGCATCTCCATATCTTGAGAGCAAAAATCACTGCTGCTAACTCTAGATCATGCGTGGGGTAGTTCTGTTCATGTGGCTTCAGTTGACGAAATGCATAAGCCACAACATGTCCATTTTGCATCAGAACACACCCAAGTCCTCGTCTTGATGCATCGGAATACACCTCGTACGGCTCATCGCTATTAGGAATCGTCAGAATCGGCGCACTGGTTAGCCTAGTCCTCAGTTCTTGGAATGCATATTCACAATCAGCATCACATTCAAACCTAACTTCCTTTTTAGTCAACCGCGTCATTGGAGCAACAATACTCAAAAAATCCTTTACAAATCGTCGATAATACCCCGCAAGTCCTAGGAAGCTTCGAATTTCGGCGACGTTCTTCGGTCATTCCCATTGTAGCACCGTTTCAATCTTTGAAGGATCCACTGAAATTCCTTGTCCAGATATAACATGTCCAAGGAACTTGACTTCTGTTAACCAGAAATCAAATTTCTCATTTTTTGCATAAAGCTGGTGTTCTCGAAAAGTCTGGAGAACGATCCTCAAATGTTGCTCATGCTCTTCCCAAGTCTTTGAGTAAACCAGGATGTCATCAATGAAAACTACCACAAACTGGTCTAAATACGGGCAGAAGACTCGATTCATCAAGTCCATAAAAGCGGCAGGAGCATTCGTCAATCCAAAAGGCATTACTAAGAACTCATAATGCCCATAGCGAGTTCTGAAAGCTGTTTTTGGAATATCATCTTCCCTAATCTTCAAATAATGATACCCGGATCTCAAGTCAATTTTTGAGTAATATCGTGATCCTCCTAGTTGATCGAACAACTCATCGATCCTCGGCAATGGGTACTTGTTCTTCACGGTAACCCTATTCAATTGTCGGTAGTTTATGCACAACCGAAGGGATCCGTCGTGCTTTTTCGCAAACAAGACAGGTGCACCCCACGGGGAAGTGTTGTTTCTAATGAATCCCTTTTTTGCCAACTCTCCGAGCTGTTTCGTTAGCTCTTTCATCTCCGCAGGCGCCATTCGATACGGAGCAATAGAAATCGGAGCCGTCTCTGGAAGTTAGTCGATGCAAAACTCGATCTCCCGATCAGGTGGTAAACCAGGCAACTCATCAGGGAATACATCCGCATATTCATCGACCACGGGGACCTCAACATTCTCCCCGGCGATACCGGATTCACCCTCTAATACTGAAAGGAATGAGAAACAAGCTAAATTTCACCGTCCTCCGACACTATGCCTCAGTAGTCGTTCTTTAGTAACCGGGTTAACACCTCCCTGATACGTTACTGTCATGCCAAAACCGGTAGTCAAGGTAACTCTCATACGGTGGCAATCAATAATCGCCCCATATCTTGACAACCAATCCATTCTAAGCACCACATCAAACGGATTCATGGGAAGGATTATCAAATCTGCCTTTAATTTCTCACTTCCAATCGTGATCACACACGACCTACATACACTAGTCACCTCCACACATCCCAATGGAGAACTTATAAACATTGAAGTCTCTAAGTCATCGGGTTTCAAACCCAAAATTTTCACAAAAGTAGTGAAAACAAAAGAGTGCGTAGCACCAGTGTCGAACAAAACTCGTGCAAAAGAATGTGACATAGGTACCATACCCTCGACGACTGGGTTTCCGACATGAGCTCCAGAACTTCCCCCGGCCATGGTATGCATCTGCCCCGGTACATTTCCTTTTTCTCTCTCATTGTTGTTAGGTCTCTGGTTTCCAGGCCTATACTGTTGCTGCAGTGGGGTAGACTGTACTGACACAGAAGCCTGTGGTCGGAAATAAGAGTAGTTCGGCGGACGAAAGATCGGTGCAGAAGGAATTGGCATCTGTGCAGGCAACTGGGGCTAATAGAAAGGCGTGAACTGTGGAAGTCTGTCTTGACTAGGAGCAATACCCCTTTGATTCTGCGGTAATTGCTGGGTCTTTTGGTTCACCTGTTGGCCCCTGATAGGACAGTTCCTTTTGATATGCCTTAGCTCCCCACAATGGTGGCACTTGAAGCTATAGGGTCAACTTTTCCCATTTCCCGAAGAGCCACTGCTACCACTAGGCACTCCCCCACTACCTTGCCCCTGATCACGGCTTTTTCGGTTACTCCTTTGGGGTCCTCCTGAGGTTCTTCCTGAAGCTTCTCGATCCTAGAGAAAGGCGATGTGCTCTTGTTCAACAGAGATGGCTGCTACAACCAAGTCACTATAGACTCGATGCCTTAAAGCTACCACTGATTTTCGGATCACACCCTTAAGACCTTTCTCGAACTTTAGGCACTTCATGCGCTCCGATTCAATCAATGAGGGAGCAAAACGGGACAGTTCATTGAACCTAGCTTCGTATTCCCTCACTGTCATTTCCCCTTGCTGTAGGCCCATGAATTCCATAGCCTTTTCATCTCGATAACTTTGGAGAAAGAATTGCTCATTAAAGAGCGCTTCGAATTGTTCCCAAGTCATCCCCTCTGGCCTCTACATCATGCATTCGCCGGATATGCTTCCACCATGCACTTGCAGGACCTTCAAATTTAAAAGCTGCAAACTTCACCCAATACTCATCTGATACTCCCATGGTACTTAGATGCTTAGACACCGATTCGAACCAATACTCGGGTTCCTAGGGTCCACCCGCGCTAGTGAATGTAGGGATTGAACTACGCCTGTACTTACGGAAGTAGTTTTGTTTTCTGTACTCCGCGGGACGTTCATTTTGGGCTCTAGTAGCCATCCCCTGGAAGGCGGCGTACATGGCTTCCATGAATTGCTCATTCGGCATCGCCGGTGGGTTAGGGTTTCTACGGCGCGGCGGCATTCTTTTATCTGAAAAGAAAGCTAGACTGTTTTAGTGGTTTTCTGATGTCATTCATATATGCATAATTCCAAACCCCAAGGTTCTAAACCAAAGGCTCTGATACCAAGTCTTGTCACGCCCCCAAACCGGGGTTAGTGACGTGGAGGCTCGTTTAGAAACTTAAACCTGTTTGAGAGAGAGATTAGCAAATATTTCAATTTCTTTCAAATCCAAAACATCCAGGTATTTCTAAATGAGCCACTTTCATTCAAGAGAAATTTAATTCAAGAACGGTGGTGGAATTTCTAACCAAACCAGTTTAAAACCACGTCCCTGGTATCAAGTCAGGAATTCCCACAGGTGTTTAGCATATATGAATATAAACAAAAGTAAGTGTGACATCAACCACAGTCTAGTAATATTTAAGTTTACAATCCATAATCTTTTATACATGCCTTGAAATAAAAGATAAGAGGAAAGATAACTCTTCACTTTTCCAGGTCAAGTCCACGTCACCGGTAGTAGCTACCTATTCCGCACTACTCCTCGCGTCTCCTGGAGGGGTTTAATACATTTGAAAACAAGAAAGGTGAGCGAAAGGCCCAGTAGGATATAGTTTTATAAAGCATTTAAAATAAAGGTACTCACGGTTCGAAGATATACACCCGAAACCGATCATCCCTTTTTAGAAAAGGAAATACTTATAGTAGAAAATATCTGTATAATGAAAGTGTGCAGCTCATCATACCACTAAACAAGAAGCGGTAAATATGTCTGTCTATGAAAAGTGCAGAGCCATTGTTCCACTAAACAAGAAGTGGATCTGTACGGGTTTCGGGACCTGCCCCCAAGGATGCGATTCCCACATCCCGATCTCTGTGGCCACCATACGTTGTATCATTCCTTAAATATTTCATTTAAGAAATGATACTATTTAAAATCTCATTTCCAAAATCATTGGAAAACTTAATAGCATTCTCATGCTATTCCTTTGAACTCATTTTCTTTAAACATGTTTTCTTCTAAAACATTTTCATTGGCCAAAATCATTTAAAGTGAGGCTAGCCTTCAGTTCTCCTAGCCTCCGCTTTCCTTAAAGCCTTAATACTTGACATTCTCCACTAGCTTTATCACAGAAGCAATATCTTAGGAAGTATTTCTCATTCCTAAAACGAATTAAGCTCAATCATGTTTAATTGTTTCCTATTAGTGTGCCTTGACTCAAATCTAAATTTCACAATGATTTTATAATTCAGTTTGGGGGTTCTTTAAAAATTAGAATCTAATTCATAGGTTTGGTTTTCCTATTTAATTTCAGTTTAAAAACAAGTTTCTAAAGAAATTTCGGCAGCATGCCGGCATAAATAGGAAAAATGCCAAACCTACAATTCAAGTTCAATTTTAATATATATTCTCCAAAATCCATCAAAATCAGTTTTTAATCTATTAAACAAGTCCAATAACTAAAAACCCCCAAATTTCATTCGATTCCAATAATAACTGTTCAAACTCGAACTCTAACTCAAAATTATTCAAATCTAACCAAAATCAAACTTTCTCAAGCTTAAAATTCGAATCGAAGAGTGGGTTTCAAAGGATTTTATCTCAGATCAGTTGCTCAAGCTTTGTCTCCCTCAATTTATCTGTTTTTCATTTTTTTTTTTGGTGATTCTCGGCCAAACTGCCGAGAGAGAGAGGGAGAGAGAAACCCGGAGAGAGAGAGAGAGAGAGCAAGGGAGAGAGAGAGAATGCCGGCGGGAGGAAGCCCGGAGAAGGAGGTGGCCGGCGGTGGAAGAAAATAGAGAGAGAGAGAGAGGTTGGTGCACGGGAAGAACCAGAGAAGAAGAAGAAGAAAGAAAAGAAAAAAAAAAGAAAAAAAAGAGTGGGCTGGCGCACGGGAAGGGAATAGGGGAAAAGAAAAAAAAAAGAAAAGAAAAAGAAAAGAAAAGGAAAAAGAAAAATAGAAAAAGGGAAAATGTATTAAATTTAAGTGTGTTTTCTAAAAATCTTTAGGGTGAAATTATAAATACTGAAAATAACTTAAAGTCCCTTGATTAATTATGAAAATCAAATTAGGCACACTAATAATCCACAATTTAGCATAATTAAACATGTTTAATTCTAGATGGCGTTACATTATGCTCATATGGACATTTCTTAAATTCCTCTTTAGAAAAATAAGCATATATACGACTATACCAAGCGCGTAGAGCTTGTTTTAGCCCGTATAATGCTTTTTTGAGTTTATAAACCTTATTCTCACTTCCAAGCTTCACATAACTAGAAGGTGTTCGATAAATACCTGTTCCTGCAGGTCACCATGCAAGAATGCCGATTTCACGTCCAATTGGAAGATAGGCCATGAATGTTGAGCTGCCAATGCAATCACCAGTTTGATCGTATCATGTCTTGCAACAGGAGCAAAGACTTCTCTATAATCCACTCCAAACTCTTGCTTATAGCCTTTAGCTACTAAGCGCGCCTTGTATTTGTCAACTTCTCCATTCTCCTTCAATTTTGTCTTGTACACCCACTTGACACCAATTGTTTTGTGCCCTCTTGGAAGATCAGTTAACTCCCAAGTGTTATTCCGTTCAATGGCTGCAATTTCTTCGTCCATTGTCGTCCGCCATTTGGATTCTTTGACAACCTCTTCGAAAATAGTAGGATCACAATCCAAAAATAGAGCAAAATATGTAAGTAGGTCCTCAGTTTGGTCAATTCTGGTTACCTTATAATCAGTCATCCATGCAGGCCTTCTTCTAACACGTTGGGGCCGTTCTTTACTTGCTGCTACTGTTGGTAAGCTTGGAACATCTGCTGGACCATCTGGTGGGATTTGTTGATCATTTTCCGTTGGCTGCTGCCTTTCCTCTTCGTTGACACTATCAAAGTTGGCAGGTATTTGTTGTTAAACAACATTGTTGTTCCATGGCCAAAACCTTTCTTCATCAAAAACGACTGATAACAATTTTTTTGGTGATGGGATTGTAAAGCTTATAAGCTTTTGATTGATCACCGACACCAAGAAAAATACATTTTTCTCCTTTGTCATCTAGCTTTGTCCTCTTCTGGTATGGAATATGGGCATAGGCAATACACCCAAAAATTCTAAAATGATCTACCGCCGGTCTCTGTCCGCTCCATGCTTCTTCTGGTGTCATATTTTGAACAGTGAGTGTGGGAATTCTGTTCAAAATATGAATGCTCCAGTTGACTGCTTCGGGCCAGAAATTTTTTAGAATGCCGCTCCTCGTCAAAAGGCTTCGTACCATATTCAAAATAGTGTGATTTTTTCGCTCACAAACTCCATTTTGTTAAGGCGTGTAAGCTGCCGTAAGTTGTCTCTTGATGCCATGCATTTCACAAAAATTTACAAATTCATGTGAATTGTATTCTCCACCATGATCAGTGCGAAGAACTTTAATTAGGCTGCCATCTTCTTTCTCAATAAGCACTTTATAATTCTTAAAGGCTGCAAAAGCCTCTGATTTCTCCTGCAAAAAATATACCCATGTCTTTTGACTAAAATCATCTATGAAGGTGATTAAATATCTTTTACCTCCATTGGAAGATGAATTTATTAGCCCACAAAGATCAGAATGAACCAGCTCCAATGCCTTTTTCGCTCTCCATGACTTTCCTTGCAGAAATTGATTACGGTGTTGTTTGCTAACAACACATTCTTCACAAACTTCAGATGGAGCTGTAATTTGAGGAAGACCAATCACCATATTTTTCTATTGTAGAGTCTTCAATCCACCGATGCATAAGTGAGTGATGTTGTGGAGATAAAGTGGAAACATACGATTCACCGTCATATTAACTTGAGCAATTAAGCCCAACTTTGCATCTTGAATTCGACAAACTCCACCTTTGATAGAGATTTCAAATCCCTTTTCTTGAAGCTGACCAACACTTAGTAAATTTGTTCTTAAATCTGGAACAAAAAGAACATTAGAGATTGTCTGAGTATAGTTGTTTTTGAGTTGGATTGTTACCTTTCCCTTTACCATAACAGAGACTTTGGAATCATCACAAAACTTCACACTATCACTGAAAGTTTCATCCAACTCAGAAAATGCAGACTTGTCTCCACACATATGGTTGCTGTAACTTGTGTCTAAGTACCACAAATTCTTGTTGGTTTCCTCCTTTGCATGACAAACCATTAACAAAGATACTTCTTCTTCCTTCTCTGCAAGATTAGACATCTCTCCATGTTGTCTATTCAGATTAGTTCGGCATTCAGACTTGTAGTGGCCGTACCTATGACATCTGTAGCACTCCACATTGGACTTGTCTGCTGACCTTAGTTTATATGTAGTCGAGTGGTGGCCTCCTCGTCCTCTTCCTCTTCCTTGAAATTGATTGTCTTGGTGTTGGTGTTGTTGTTGGTTTCCACGATAATTATTTCTTCTGCCTCTTCCTCTCCCTTGATCTGCTCTGTTTGCCGTTGAAGGCTGCTTGTTAGTGGAGGCTTGCAATGCTTGCTCTTCTTTTTCTTGTTGAGCCATTTTTTGTTCATGTACCAACAAAGAGCCCTGGAATTCATCCATCGAAAGGACATCAAGATCATTTGATTCTTCAATTGTACAAACAACATAGTTAAATTTTGGCATCATTAATCGAAGAATCTTCTCAATCACAATCACGTCTTCTATCTTTTCTCCATACACACACATCTTGTTGATAATTGCCATTGTTCGTGAGAAAAAAATCAGAAACGGACTCTCCCAACTTCATGCGAAGCGTTTCGAACTCCGTACGAAGTGTTTGAAGTTGCTGCCTTCTTGCTCTTGTCAATCCTTGATATTTTCTCTTCATAGAATCCCAAATCTGCTTGGAAGTTTCTTTGTTGAGTATGGTTTCTAAAATTGAACGATCAATAGCTTGAAAAAGGTAGTTCTTTGCCTTCAAATCCTTCAGTTTCAGTCCTTCTAACTCTGTTCTCTGCGTCTTTGATAGCACCACACCTTCAATTGAATCTGCAACTCCATAATCAACCACTTGCCAGTACTCCTTGGACCTCAAGAAGTCATAGTGGCCATCAAAACGAGGAATGGTTGGTTGCACAAACGTTGCCTCAGATGCCATTGCTTTTGCTGCTGCAAAACAGAAACAAGGTGAAATAGAAAAAAAGCTACGGCTATATACTCTATCTCACTTCCCTGTGTTTCTCTTGGTCTTAACCTTCTATTTTACTCTCTCGCACTCCCCCGTTTTTTTTTTTTTACTCAAACTTTATAACACGGCTTTGATACCACTGATACACTTTGATAGACAAATAGATGAAGACAAAAACAAAAAGGAATCTAAGTACTCTTCTTGTTATTAATTGATTAAACAATGGAGCCTTTAAATATGTTGTACATTAACGGAAATGACCAATAAAATAGCAACATACTCTAAACCACTTGGTCTAAACACGCACCACTTACTCTTAAAAAACTTGCCACGTCTGAACAAATAAAACAAACTTAATAAAAAAGCCTAAAAACTAGAATGACACAACATCAATTAAATGACCACGTAACATAATCTGGACTAACTCAACAGTCACCTAATAAAACTTCAAGTTTGCGGGTTTCGTACGTACGTTCTCTATTTTTCATATGTTTCTTATCCACCAAGTTCCATTGTTTCCTTCCGCGATAATCTTCTGGATTTCCATTGTTCGTTTTAGAAAAAGAAAAACTCTCTTTCCGCACATTTCATTGGTATTGAAAATGTCGTCGTCTTTTTCTTATTTCCTGTCTATTTCCCAACTTTCACTGCATTACATGAAGAAGACCACAAAACTTAACCAGTTGGTGACTAGAAGTGAAACTTTTTAGGTCCACTCGAGCCCCCTGGCCCGAAGGGAATATTTAGACTGGGCCGGCCCTAAAAGAAGGAAGGCTGTCCTATGGCCCAAACTTTTACAGGGAAACTTAACTAATATGTTTCAATCATTGGTATAATTCAAATGAATTATGGAATATGCAGATATTTCTAATGATCAATGAATGCCTATAAGTAAAAGTGAAATGAGTTGTGCCCAATATCCATCCCCACTCACTCACTCACAGTATTAAAGCTACACCAAACACGAGAAAACCAATGAAAGTCAAGTAAATACCAGCAACTGTTTGACCTTGTGGGGATATCTGCAATTTCAAGGGAGCTTCTCTCCTTAATTGTACCATTATAGATAACAAGTACATATGATATTCATGAGTAACCAATTCCCGATCTCCTTATTAACACCTCACCAAATAGCAATTCCAAAATTATTTGGAGCAAACAATCATATCCTCTTTAATTAGGTCGAGCCAGGGATCACTTTGTGAAGGCCTCAATACATCACAGTAACGTCTATGGTCACCGGTTTAGACTAATTTTGGCAATTTCATTCATTCCGGCTCATCCATAATGTTAAAATTTAGAGTTCGGATAAATCCCCTGTTCCTCAAGTTAAAATAAAGAAGGAAAAAAATGTATATATATATATATATATCAATAATACAGTGTCATGGTTTTGGGCCTTAATATAGCTTGTTAAACTGTGAAGAAGGTGGAGAGGACTCACTCAGCCTTGGGAAAAGAGATTCCCTTTCAAGTGAAACATGAAGACAATTCATGAGTTTTACAACAGACACCCATATAAATGGTGCACAGAAAAATGCATAGCCAAACACTGCAACAGCTCTAACAATGCCGTCTGGATACCAAGGAAATGCCATCACCAAAAGTGCCCCTAATATCCCAACCCAAGGAGTCAAAACTGGAAGCATTGGTAGCAAAAAGGCGTTGACGGATACAAAGGAAAGAGCAAATGAACCGAGCAAGTAGAGACTCCAGCCTAATAATGGATGAAGCGTGCAAGGAACGATGAAGAAAGGCACTACGTAAGCTGCAACAATGGACCATAAAGCTAGTAATTTGAGGGAGGTTTGTATAATGTTAATGCTCTTATCTGTGCGCCGATAGCATAGTTTTGATAAGTTGGGCCGCGCTAGACGCATTGTTGCTATGAGTCCCACATACATCACCGTTTGGACCATTACCGCTACCATCTCTGCGTCATACCTGCCAATTATGTGTCAGAAATATATGTTTCTCTACACATACATGGCCAAAGTTGCTATGGTACAAGAATTACGTATTTACAATGGCACATCAACAATGTTTGAATGTTATGCATCATTGGTAGTTGAAATGACAAGTTTTAAATCTAATCAATTACAAGACCAAATATGATAGCCTGCTATTTATAGTTACTATTTTTTTTTCCTAATTACGATAGTAATATACAATACATAGTTTAGTTTGGAAATGGAAAAACAGGGGAAATTTTGAAAGTGTTTTAGAAGTACTTTGACAGTCTGAGAATTAGTTTTGAAATGGAAAGTGTATTAAATTTTTTTTTTATTTTTTTTTTATTTTTTTGCATAAAAGAAAGTGTATTGACTTTTATTATATTGGATGTTAGTCTTACCCAAGAGTTTGACGACGTCGTTCATGCCAAGAAATGCCTAAAGGTAGAACAGGCCATGACCACCAATACCAGGGCTTCAACCAGGGTGCGCCTGGGAATGTAATCACGCTGTTTGGTCCACAAGGTACACTCCACCTTAGTTTAAGATCTGAAAATATATATATGTTTATATAAGAAAGAAATGGTTAATTACCATAAGAATTAAGAACCATAAAACAAATAGAAATATACTAGTGTTGTGTACTATCTAGTACTGACAATAATAAGAAGCATCCATTTGGTAGCCAAGAGGAAGTCTGTAGGTTCCATTAAGCTGCTTAATGGTGGCATTTGGATGGAACATTGGTTGATCAATTAAGTCTGGAAAGTAGCTGCCTATGAATCCCTGATCTGCACCGTCCGGATTCTCTCTCCCTTTTCCTAACTCCTCAACCATGTCTTTGAACACCTTCATTGATGGCTGCACCAATCATTCAAATTTATTAAAGTCCATTATTAACAAATTCTGTACATTCCTTCTTTTGTTAAATGAAATGATCTCTTTTAAGTCAAATATAAGTCGTAGCCATCAATTTGGCCCCTAGCTAGGATATCACTACTATTATGACTACATTGTTACTACACCTGTACTATAATGAACACACAGGTACGTACTTTGTTGGATATCGTTAACTGTATCTCTGTTTGACACGTATGTTTTATTTCATTTAATGAAATAGATCCCGTTTATTTTACCGATTCGAGTTTAGAATTCGAGTTTTATTACAGTAAAAAGCTCTCAGAAACAGTCACATCTAACTTTTTTGTTACAGTAAAAAACTCTAACATAAAATCACATCTTAATTCAAATTAAAAACTCGAATCAGTTAACTGAACTAGTTTTTAATTAATACTTGAGGTTATTTAAGTTATATAGTAAAAAAATTGGACCACGTACGCGTCACAATATATATATATGCGTGTGTGAATGTATAATTCTGGTGTTACCTGCAAGACAAAGAGGCCAGTATGGAAAATGCAAGGATTAATGAAGACTGCGCAGAATTGTCCACAGTGGAACAACTCATCGGTGTTTTGAAGGAAAAGGTTGTCAGAATCGAGCATGACGACTCTGTCGTATTCCACAAGGCTCCACGCATAAATCTTGTTCATACTAAGCATAAATCTCCAATCAAAATTGTCCTGATTCTTGTATGGATTATTCAGATTTTCCACTCTTACCACCTTCGCTCCATCTTCCTGCTCCCTGCAGATCCACATTATACAGTAAAATAATATCAATAGTCACGTAAATTCAAGACCCGTACATGACTGACAAAAAAAAAAGAAAAAAAAGAAAAGTGTTGATGTAACAAAGGAAAAAGCGCCTGTGCGTGGGTGGGGCTCGTCCCGTAGAAAAGTTATAAAATGATTATTCAGTTGACGACATTGACGGGCCTGCAGTAAGGACAGAAGGGAGCCTATTTATGGTTATATCAAAAGTGTGAGCCTGCCACGGAATGAATAATAGTTCTGTATTTCGTAGCCAAGTTTAAACTTTAATCAAAATGAGTAGTGATAGAAAATCAATTCTGAATATTCCATATAGTTTTTAATTTTCTGCCGTATAAGTAGTGCCTAATAATATATATGTCTCGTTTATTTCACAGATTTAAATTTTTAATTTTAAGTTTCTATAATTAAAAACTCTCAAAAAATATTAAATTTAATTTTTTTATTATACTTAAAAATTCTTAAAAAATATCACATCTCAACTCCAATTAAAAATTTAAATCCACTATATTGTCTAACTAATTAGAGCAGCACTGGGTCCAGATATACACTGGCCCGGTCCTGACGACGTTACGTCGGAGGTATCTGGAAAAAAAAAAAAAAAAAGGCATGAAATTGGACATCGACAAACATAATCTAGCTATATAGCACCTCAAGGTCGACAACTGGACAAGTTAAGGAGCGTGAACTAATTCAAATTTCAAGCACTAATTTTTATAAAAAGAAAAGGAAAAAATTAGCGTTAAAAGTCATGGTTTCTTATGATTTTGCACTTTAGTTTGTAATTCTCAAACAAGTGAATCTGATAATAATCAACTTCTGACCTCTGTGATAGAAAATAAAAGATGTATTTGACACACGCTGGAAAGAATGTATATGAATGAATGATTAATTTACAACTCACAACACAAAAGACAACAACAACTGAGGGTCCGTTTGGTTCATAGATTCAAATCATGTGATTTAAGCTATTTTCGATTTACGTGTATTTTTGATGAAAAAAAATACTGTAACGAACCACGAATCATAATTTAAATCAGGAAGTAAATCTAGGAACCAAACGGATCCTAATTATGATCTACATATATATATATGTATGTATATAGCTCGGCTCATCGATATTAACGTTTCAATGGGCGCGTCATTCAAAATCTATAATTCAGAAATGGGAAGCCACCAATTAATGGTAATGTCTTTAACAAAGAAACTTTCAATTCACCAGCTGCTCCAGGAGACTAATTGATAAAAATATTATATAAGGATCAGAAAAAGTGGTCCACATATGTATATAATTAGACGTACGTCGCCTAAAACTAAAGCTGAATAAAGATATGTAGTAGCTGTCTGGTCCATATAGCAACACATACGTATACGAGAGTGATACCTTTATAGATAAACGTGCATATAATTAAGTAAATTAGCTGAATAAAGACAGTAATGATCTTATCAATTAACGCTTTGCTAGCAAGCAAATTAAAAACCAAATTAATGCTTCATAAAATAACGTACGATTTACGACGGAGGACGCGAGTGTCAAACCTTTTACGTTTTCGAAGGCCCAAAAACGCCATTTGCAATACTAGAAAAAATTAATTTGAAATTAAACAAAAGAGGAAAGAAAAAGAAAAGGGAAATGCATCGGAGGGAACGGGACTTACAGAGCATGAATCCAGCGGAGAGGGACATCGAGAGAGGCAATAACGACGAGATCGGCGTCCGCGTGGAGGCTGGCGAGCGATCTCAGCATGACACGTGTCGCCACGTAAAACTCGTAGTCCCTGGGTGTCCCCATGTACATCATCGTCGCGTAGGCGTTGCTCTGCCTCTCCGCCCTCGCCGACGACGTCGTTCCGAGAACCGCCGCCGCAACCACAAACACCACCACCACCAAACTCATGTAAATATCATAATAAGCTTTCAAAGCTAGACTAGTTCTTGCGGTAGTGGATGTTGAGCTTTTCATTTTCGCCATTCACCCTCCTTTTGATCCCCTTTTCCACCCTTTTAGCGCATTCTCACATTAATTTCCATATATATACACATATACATGCGCACACACACAAATATATATATATATATATAGGAGAGAGATAGAGACAGGGACAGGGATGTAGAGAGAGAAAGTGGGTTTTTAACATTGTAAGGAGGGTGTGACGAGGGAAGGGTTTTTTTTTTTTTTTTGAGAGAGATGATGAATATTACAAGTACAAATACAACTTGTTGGACACTTTTTTAGTTGCGATGAAATTTAGGATGTTGAACTGATCACAAAAAAGGACTCAGATTCTCAACCGTTAGATCATGTACCTACATTAAACGGCTGTAATTACAAGGGGGGTTTTTTTTTTGAAACTAATCACGAGGGTTTTCGTTTTTATTTATTTATTTATTTTGGGCAAGATCAAAATGTCTTGCACTGTTACGCACCAATAATTGTTATCTTTCTGTCTTTTTTTTTTAGGAAAAAGAAAAAAGAAAAGAAAGGAAAAGAAAGAAAGAGTTTGGTTTTGGTGGAGCACAAAAGTTTTCTTTTCTTTCCAACAGGATCTTCCTAAAATGATTTTTTCTATTATTGGAGCGACCATTTTTGGAAAATGAAATTCCATAAATGGACCTCTTAACGTCTGTCTATGGTGCCTTCACAATACTGTGTGGGTGCACAAATTTATCGTAATTTTTATAATTTTAACGTTTAAAATTTATAAATTTTGAGGTAAAATTTACAAGTCATCATATTCTTTTAAAATTCACAAGTTTATTGTAATTTTACGTAACTTTAACATTCAAAATTTGTAAATTTTAGTGTAAAATTTATAAATTATCGTATTTCTGACACAGTGACACAGAGTCGGGAATTTTTTTTCCGGCGCCACCACAGAAGTTCTCAATTGGAAATTGTTTAGTATTTTACATATTTTAATTTTTATGAACGACTTACAATCACTTGGAGTAACAGATATTAAAAATTTTCATCTTACCTTGTTGACCATTTGAGTCGAACACAGAAAAATCAAAAGAATGTCCAAATTAAGGGAGACACATTCCCCTACTTTTCTCCATAAAGTAAGTCGTACCCTAAGAATCCAAATTCAAAGATACTGTTGTAATATATCCAAACTAATTAGATATGCGATAAGTGGAGCAAAAGTAAGGAATTCTAGTGGATGGCATAATTTTAAGAATGATACAACTATATTTAATTTCATAACTAATGATATTTTTTATTAATTTAAGAGGATGGTGCCAAAATTAAAAAGTGAGTTAAGGAGTGCAAATTTTCTAATTTACTCGTAAAAAGCATCAATCGAGTAACAGGCTGCGCCCTATGCAGCAGGATGAGGCTTTAGGGTAAAACCGTAGAACTATGCACGTTTAAGCAAAACAAATAATATCATACCAAATATATATATAAATATATATATATATATAGGTAATAATTGCTATAAATGATATCAGACCCCGACCGATCGAAAATGTGACCGACAAGGGCTTAAATCCTAAAAAGAGGGGATTATATTAATAGTTATCGATTCTTTAATGAGTCAAATCTGTTTGAATCAATAGAGTGGTTGCAAACTTATTAGACTAGTAAAAATTCTACACTTGCCTCATCGTTAAAAATCTTGAATAATTCAATTTCTGTATGCCATTTTTTTAAAATAAATAAATAAATAAAAGATTGTTTCATTTTCTTTTTATTTTTGTCATACGATCTAGATATTTTTGATTTGGATATGTTTGGCATATGTATGGGCATATACAACAAAAAAAGGGACCCATGCTAGGATATACATAAATTGTAGGTGGAGAAGGGCTATTGTATATGATTAAAACACCGTCTCTTTTTACTGTTCAAGTATATCCTATTCCTCAAGGAACACGACTACAGTTATGTACCAACGTTTTTATTTTCAGATATCTTGTTTAATTGATTTTTTAATTAAATGTGGTAGACATGTTTATAGATACATAAGTAGTCATAATTAAGGGGATCCATGTATATAAAATAAAACAATGTTGTTTAGTGCAATATTTTGACCACTTCAAAATTACGATTCGTAGTGGGATATGACTCCGGAATACACTTGCTTCCAGATAACTACAAGAGCACGTACGGAGCTATCATCATTATAAACACGGCAGCTAATATTAGAGGTTATTATACTTAACTAATTTCGCAAAGGAGATCATATGTGCTTTCTTTTTCATTGATTGTCAATGCTTTTATCCGATTCGTAGTGTGTTAATTTGTTGTTTGTTGTGGGAGGTAGCTTTATAACGCCATCCTCATCATCATGTGATGTTGTACCTGGTAATAAAAAACACATTTGATGCGATATTCTTGTGGGTACGTGGCAGTAATTCTTAGCGTAGAGTTGAAATCTCCCCTCCAAATTCAATATTTATATATACACATACACACACATATATATATATATATATATATTTGCTTGTTGAGTAGTTAGATCTTCGCTAGTCAATGTCTAGTGCCATGTCAAAGACATGAGGTGGATGGTGGAGATTTTGAGGCTTATAATTGTTAAATTGATGATCGGCTCAATTTTAGATGTATATAGTCCAGCTATCACACATTAAAACCCGTACGTATTAAAGTTTTCGTAGGTTTATATAAGCCTTACTCAACTAGCCCGTTTGATTTTGAACCTTAAATATTGATGCCCTGACTTTTTATAAGACGTAATATGTAATATATACTCCAGCTATCACACATGCATTGAGATCCGTCCTTACTCAATTTTTTATATAAGCCTTACACCTGTGGCTGAGGGAGGTGAGGCCCGGGGTTAATATTTAAATTTTACTATATGTTTTCTCAAAATTATTTCATATATACCCTTCTTATTAATAAAAATTTCAAATATATCCTCAAAAAATTCAATTTCAAATCATTTTTTTTCCTTATATTGTTCCTTTGATCTTTTCCTATTAAATCTTATATTTAAAATTGCACCTAATTGATTTTTTTCTCTAATTTATTCTTAAGAAAACAATTTTTCTTTCAAATTGGTCCCTTCTAAAATATTTTTTGGTATAATTTAAGCTACATAAAAAAACGATCCATTCATATATTTTTTCTCAAAACGTGTCCCTAATTAAGAATTTTTTTTTTCAAACAATCCTCTCAATTACGACTTTCTCACACATACATTTTCTCTAATTTGCTCTTGTTGAAGTAATATATATTTATTCAAATGTGCCCTACAAACTTAAAGATCTTTTTTTTCCCTTCTGACACTCATAGCTACTATTTTCTCATAAGTATTATGTACCTACTAAATAGTTTTTCTTATCTAATTTACTTGTTAAAATCTTTATTATTCAAGTATGTTCAATAGTCTATATACTGCTCATCTAAAAATATTAAGAGTTGATTTATTTTTTACATTTTTAATTTACACCCCTCCTAAAACAAATTCCTGACTCCGCTACTGCCTTACACAACTAGCCCGTTTGCATGTCGTACGTATAATTAGTCTACACCATATAATACTAAATATACATATACATATATTTGTATCCCCAAATAATGCTCTTGTCCCATTTACCGATGAGGAAAGAAAATGAAAATTCATAAGGCCTATTAATTTTTAATCCTTTCAACTTTAGGAATAAAAGAGAAAAAAAAAAAGTTTGACAAAAAAATGAGATGTAAAATAACAATTTAAATTGAATATTCACCATTCATCATATTTTTATTTATATTAAGACATTATTATATAATGTCTTAAATTTAACATTTTTCTTTTACTTTTTTTTCTCTTCTACCAAATAACTTAAAAAAATGTATTTTACTTCTCTTTCTTTTCTCTTTTCTATCATTTTTTTTTTATTCCTGCTAAACATATCATTAATAAAAGACATTATTAGCCGACTAATTCTTTATATAACAATAAGTTACTGCATGACTTTCTAGCAAACAAATAAATAAATAAACAAACAAACAAATGAAAGAAAGAAATAGAAAAAAGCTACAACATGACGATATGCTATAATTGGCCGGTGCACAGACAAAATACGTGGCATCGAATACTGCGAAAGTCGTCTTATTTTTTTTATGACGTTGGTCAAATTAAAGGATATTGCGAAAGTGATTTCTAATTTATATATATATATATATATATATATCAATAATATGAAAGTTCCTTAAATCTGTTTGGAAACGACGTGTGTGCTCTCTTGTGGAATTTCGTTGCTTGTGTTGTAGATCCGGTTTCGAAAGTCCCAAGCTACAAAAATCCACAGCCAAATTTAATTAAATATATGTATGTTGCCCTCAGTCTAGCCAAATGTAAGTGGCATCTTCTCGGCAAATAACCCTTTCCGGATCCGTAACATTAAATTCCTTCTTGACACTTTCATATTCTGCCTTCACATTCTATTCGAAATATGAATCCCAGTTATCACTCATAATTAATACTATATTTATACATCAAACACATTGATTGGAGAAGAACCCTATAATTGGGATGTAGAGTATCCATTGATCATGGTTGTTGGATGCCCCTCCTATAATTCCCTTCTCGTAGTAGCCAACGGATGTCACAGTTAGTTTAGCCGAGAAATAAGAAATTATGTTTATTTGCACAACTCAATTATGACTTGAGTTGCGTGTGTGAGAGAAAAACACTGTAGTAAAAAAGTTAAATTTTAATTTTTATGGAAGAAAACACTGTATTAATATGACTTGAGTCCTAAATATTTGAGAATACTTTTCAAGTGTCAAAAAATATTATTTTTCAAAATTAATAACATCGTTATATACACACATATTAGTATGCATGAGTGATAAACAAAATAAGTTTACACAAACAATATATTCTAAGAGTTTCACTTTAAAATCTGTACACTTTGCAAATTATTACCATTTTTTTTATTTTCTTAAAATTAATCTTCTCTTATACTCGTTTTGCACTTTATATATATATTAATGATTATGATTGTGATATTTTGATTGTTATCATGAAGTTACAATCTTTATGATCGTGATCATATTTTTGTTTATCGTCACGATCATTTTCAACCTTTCAAATTTTTTGTTTCATATTATTATTATAAAGTTGCAATTTTTATCTTCGTCTCCATTGATTATTAATTTTATTTTCTTGAAATTATTATCATTGATTATTGTCATTGATTTCAACCATTTATTGATTATTATCATTGACTATTATAAAGTTTTTATTGTTCAATTTCGTCAATTATAATTATTAATATGACCAAGTCTCTAATTTGATACCGGATTGGAACGACAGACATGTACATTTCAGCCAAAGTCAAGTATATTTACACGGTAATCATGTATATGTGATGCTGTACGAAATGACAGTATATATTTCTTTTTAGTCCATGTACTTTTTATCATATTTAAGTGAACATATTACCCGGTAAATGTAAATTGACTGAACTGTGGTAGATCATGTGTATTGAACGTCGTTTGAAAATATTTTTATGTTCTGACGAAGCAAACGACAATGTATATTTCCGCAGAAAACATATATTTCCTAATTTAGTTAACTGAAGATATAACATACTAATGTGTATAGTGATTGAGTTGTGGAAATTCGTGATATTGAAATCCAGTTGGAAGTTATTTTAGCTTGAAAACCTCTGGCATTTAGAGATTGAGTATTGTTGTCGTTTTAGTTGGGTGGAAAGCATTAGTGGGGAGACACATATAGGAGAGCGAATTTGCAATAGTCTATATAATGTGGAATATAATGTGTGTAGAGGAGCACAATCTATTGTAAAAGCATGGAAAGTGACACGCTGGGTGTTAGTTGTTTAGTAATTAGTGGAGATGCTGTTAGAATTAGCACAGCTGAGAAAATCGAATATTATTGTATTTAGTTGCAAAAGTGTAAAATGCCAGGAGTTTAAAAATATGTAAACGTACAAATAGATTAAAAGAAGCCAAACAGAAACGGCAATATATATTTGTTGTCCAAGACATGTGTATCCATCTGAAATAAGTGAATAAATGGCGTACTAATATGTACAACAGACATAGCAATTATTCTTCAATAGAATTAAAAGCATTGTCGACTGTCTTAATACACAAAATAACATGTTAACGTAGAATTAAAATGCTTCCTGGATGAACAACATATACAAACCCTATAACTACTAAATCGAAGCAGCGAATCCAAATTAGCTCAAAATACCCACAAATTGGACTCCGACCAAAATGTTTTTATATTCTAAAAAGTCCCTCTATTTATAAGTTTATAGCGTAACCCACTACTAGAGAACATGAGACTCGTTAACATTTTTTTCATTTTCCAGAAATTTCGAGTCTCCAATCGAGGGCAAACTTCAGTTCATTTTTACACATTTTGTAGAATTTAGAATGTTTTGATGATTACCTCACTTGAGCGGTTTCTCCTAAGATGTTAGAAAAGCGTCGATAATCTGTAACACCCAAAAGAATTAATTGAGATTAATTTAAGTAATTGAGATTATTAGTGTGCCTAATCTGGATTTATTAATTGAGTATTAATTAATAAATGTTTCTGACACGTGTGAGTTAAATAATTCTAAGGTATTTAAATATTTTCAGTATTTACGTGTTTACCCAGAAGTGTGTATGGGCACATTTCTGGACAGTTATTTTAAATTTAGTGACACCTGTCTCTTATTTCTTTTCTTTTTTTTCTTTTTCTTTTCTTTTCCTTTTTCCTTTTCTTTTCCTTCCTTCCCGTGCATTCACTCCCTCTCTCTTTCTCTTCACTCCCATGCTCTCTCTCTCTCTCTCTCACTCATTTTTGTCCCAAATCAAACGGATCTTGAACCAAATGAGAGTTTCAAAGCGTTTTCAATGTCAAGAGAAGGATTCAAGGTAAGATTTCTGAAAAAAAAAAAAAAAAAAAAAAAAAAACCTCTCTTGAATCTCTAGATTTCGGATTCTAAAACTTATTTTTGGTTCGAAACGAATTTTTACGGATGTTGAGTAAAACTATGGTAGAAATTAGAGATATCGGGTTCTTTGGACTTGTTTTAGGACCTAGGACCTGGATCTAGTGGTTTTCCATTGAAATATTTTGGTTTGGGACTGAATTTGCAGGTTTCGAACTTGTTTCCGCGAGCTTCTCTCGCGCAGCTGATTCCACCGGTCGACCGGTTTGGTCGACCGGATCACATGGTAATTGGTCGACCGGTGCGGTCGACTGGATTGCATTGGCCTAACTGGTCGACCTGTCCGGTCAACCGGATTGCACACCACCGGTCGACCGGTGGTGATGCACTGTTCTGTCACCGGTTGACCGGTTGACACGGGGTTGACCCTGTTTGGCCTGAAATTATTGATTTGACCCCTGTTGCGTGATAATTATGCTCGCAAGTGCACGTGTCGCTAACAAGTAATAGAGTGTACACAAGTACGGATATCGATCCCACGAGGAATGAATCACCAAAATATGTGTCTGGAGTTGTATAATCAACAAAACAAGTAAATGATGAATGTGGTGAGAAATTCACTAAAATGATGTAAATAAAATGAATGCAAACTAAATGCAGTCTAAAGTGACTAAGAGTAATAAGAATGTAGTGATGGAATGTAATTCAGTGGTGTAAATGAGCTAGGCCTGCTAATTTCCCCTCTACTGCAAGTATGACTAGAATGTTACCAAGAATATTGCAGCATTCTACTATCCTGTTAACAGAAACTCGTTGATGCATAAAGTTCTTCCGAATTGATTATGACTGTGGTCCTTTAAGCTATTTCCGACACATTCCTATGTGAATCCAGCTCTAGGACTGCAGATTTAAGCTCAGGTTTCATTAAGTTATGCAAGGTGGATAATATATTCATATACCATCCACTAATCAACAACTCAGCAAGTTCATTGAACAAACATCATTCATGCTAATCCGATTAAAACTAACAATTCCAGTATTAATCTCAATCTTGTATCCTAAGGTTGATGGCCAATCAAGAATAGAAATAAACATTAGCTCACATGAATGAACAGGAATAGTAGATTAATAGCATTTCAGAAACAACTTGTCATTCTTACAATATTGGTTCCATTAGCAAGCCTAGCTACAGCAACTTAGTTCATAATGATAGTTACAAGATCCAAAGCTCCAGTATAATCCATATCTAGAATTAGTAGCTAAATGACAACAAAAAGAGTTAAGCTAACAGAAGAAGAACAAGTTCAGCTGGATCTTGGATTCCTCTGTGGCCGGCCAACAATGTCCTTCAACTTCCAGCTCTCACGTCTTTGTATTTTCCTTCTAGGCTGAATATTACTTGATATTCTGGTTTCTTCAGCTTTCCTCCGAAGCTTTTTCCTCTCTAAATAATGCCTTTTTGTGTTTTCTGGTGTCTTCGTACTCTCCTCTGTGTGAAACAGCAACTGTCTTCTTTTTATATTAATGCTCAATTCTCTCTCTTCCTCTTTTTCTCCCCCTGGCGGCTGCCAACTTGTCCTGAGAGAAACATTCCCTTTTAGGGCAATACAAGGGCTGAGGTGTCACTGCTGATGTGCACAGTGGACCCATTTGACACCTCCTCAGCCAGCTCAAACGGATTCCTTTCTGTCTGCTTTGTCTAGCTAGTGCGCTGACATCAATCAGCTGCCAGCTAATCCCAGAATGTCACCCAGAATGCTGCAGCATTTTAGCCCAGCAATTTCCTGCAAGGAACTCACATAGAATTAGCCAATTTTTCACCTATTTTACTTCCAAATTACCAGCTTTCATTTCAAGAGGTGTAGCGATACGGAATTAGGCCACAGTACATGCAACTCTACAAATCTAACTTAAAACAAATAATAAACGAGAACAATCACTCATGGACAAACAATTTTAGGCTATAAAACCAGTGGATAACTCTAATTTCTTAGAGGTATCAACCCCTGTTTTCGGGGAGAACCCAAATTAGCTTCATTTGGGGACTTGAGATAAATGGATTAGCATCTTTAATCCTTGATTTGAGATTGAAAACCCTTGAAATGATAATTTGAAACATGAAAATGGATTAGGGCACACTAATAGGAAATCTTGGTTGGTAATTGAGATTGGATTGCTTAAGGAATGAGAATTGATCCTAAAGTGTTGTTTGTATCAGTGTTAGGTAAGGATTCAGACTGAAGGGGCTTGTGGAAGCGGAAGCCGGAAAAAAGGGCAACGCTAGTCCCATGTTTGATATTGCGAGGTAGGATTTCTATCCCTTTTCCTTGTGAGCCTGTTTTCAAAAAGGATTTCAACCTTGAAAATGATTTGAAGAAAGGGGTTGGTTTGCGAAAGAGAAACTCTTTAAAACCATGGCTTGTTTAGTTCATGAAATCCATGGCTTGTCCTGACCATGGAGTCCATAGCTTGTTTAGTCATGAAACCTCATGGCTTGTCCAGTCATGGGGCCCGCGGCTTGAGTAGTTCGTGGGGTCATATTAACGATTTCATAATGTTAAATGAATGATTTTTTAAGATAACAGATCTTGTGAACCGGTAAGAATATATTGCTGTAAGCCTAGATAGGATGCGGAGAGTGCATCCTCAGGGGCAGAACCTGAAACTCGGTCCGAATAGGTGAGTAATTTGTACTAATTATTTGCTGATGCCTGTAATATGGTTATTTTCAGTTATATTTCCTTTGAGAAAAAGAGTGTGAGGTTCCGGCTGCCTGTCAGAACTGAATGTCTTATTTTATTTACTTATTTATTTATTCGTTGCTCATTTATTATTCATTTATTTATACAGTCATTTCAAACTATATCCTATTGGGCCTTTCGCTCACGTTTTATGTTTTAAATGTATTAAACCCCTCCCAGGAGATTCTAGGAGTGGTGCACAGTAGCTGAATATTTACTACGGAGTAGCTGAGTGGTGCTGCTATTGGAAAAAGAGAGGACTGTGTTCATCCTCTGACATAAATGTAAGGAATTGAGAATTCTGTAAACTCATGTAATATTTGGATATACTAGACTGTGGTTGATGTCTGTTGTAATCGATTATTTACATGTTCATGTATGTATAATGTCATATATCCTGTGGGTAGAGCCATGTGTGTTGTCAGAGGCTCAGGATTTAGAAATTTATATTACATTTTAAATGCAGTTGAGTGGAGCTCGTTTGGGAATCTGCTTTATTAACCCTAATCGAGCTCCACGTCACCCACCCCGTTTGGGGGGCGTGACATAATCAGCCACAAATCAGAGGTGGAAGAACCCAACCGCGCTCTTACGCCTCTGTCAATGGGAATGAAACTATCAAAGAAGATTTGATAATGATACCCCAGGCTTTTTCCTACTTCATTCTAGGAAACAAATGATATCTTGCTTCAACACTTCTGTTGATGGAAGAAGAACCCACCGCTTCAGCAAGCTTCTAAACCCAAGGAAGAAGAACCCACCGAAAAAGCAGTGATAATGGAACCCCGACCCTTTTCTCTCTTACTTGATGAAACCCACAAATCACAAATGACAAAGATATCCAAAACACGCTTCAAATGACAGTTATTTCCTACCCAGTGACCATATAATATGACAAATATAACATTTTTCGTATGTCCTTATAATATCATTTATTCATATATGTAATATTTAATTTGTCTCAGACTCAATGTTACTTGTGTTGAATTTTATATATATATATATATATATTATTTTAAACATTACATTATAACAAACTGAGTGTTACATGCAGGGCCGGCTCAAGCCTATTTAGGGCCTTACGCAAAATCTTCAAAAGGGCTTAATTATTAAGAAAAAAATTAGAAAATAATGCTTATAGATAAAAAAAAAACAATATAGCTTTATTACTTTATAATGTATAAAATTTACAATTAATTTTTATATAAGTTTTCTAGTGCGTCTTTTTAAGGGAAAATGCTATTTATTTAATTGTTTTCATTTTTTATTAACGTACTATTTACTAAGGATGTATAAATAAGAACAAAACAAGTTGTTAAAGCAATTAGAACTCGATGTAAAACAATATTATTAGGTAACGGTAAGAAAAAATTTACATAAACTAAAGTAAAGATAAAATTCAAATGTGAAAAACACTTCTTTAAACTGTTCAACTAGTTTGTGATTACTCATATGAAAAATGAGAGATTTTGTAAATAGGAGAATAAAATAATTTATATATATATAAGAGGGTGAGATTTTGAATTTTAAGTGAAAAACAAACATATATCAACTAATAATGACTAATCTATCGTGAGAAGTGATAATTCATAATTATTTTTTTATGCGATAATTCATAATTATAGTATTTATTATTATTAAAAATTAGGATTTTTTAATAATGATTTTTAAAATAGCAAAAGACATGGTCAATATTGTTATTCGAGTAAATTCAATGTGATGCTCAAAAAGTTACATCTTCTTTTAAAAATCACTAATATTTAATTTAAATAATTATTAAACAATAAAAACAATGTAAGAAATTAGTAGAGTAAATGATACTTCAATTATGGGGCAATGTGAGGCCTTAAGCGATTGCCTAATAATGGCCTTGAAGTGGAGCCGGCACTGGTTACATGATTGGACAAACAATATTATAAGGATATATAGAAAAAAAAAGTTACACGTGCCTGATTAGTTCGAGTGCTGGATTTAAGCCAACTCTTAAATATATGTGTATATATATATATATATATATATATATATTGTTATGTCAGTTGGGAAAGTCCATAGTGTCTCCTGTCAATGAGTGATTTAAATGTAACCTCTGTGCCAATTGGTGGAGGTATACAAGACTAACTAGGAGACCTACACGTAGTAGAGATTTCTCATTCGTCTTTTATGGTTATGTGTTTGTAATTTTACACAACACGTGTATGTGTGTGTGTGAGAGAGAGAATGTGTGGGTTTGGAGTTGACAGACTTTTGAGCTCTCAAAGAAAATAGTAATATTATAATGAGCTCTCATATCTTTCTAAATCCTAATTCTATAATTTTTTTTTTACTTTACTTTTGAACCGTATTTTTAGCATAACTTGCAAGCTCTGCGAGGCTTTGCAAGGTGAGAAATTAGGGAGGGATCGATTGATACAAATGATTTCCATTAATTTTTTCGGATAAGAGAAAAGTAGTCACGAGTCTTTCTCGAAGAATATATATATAACCATTCTTAAGTTAATACGGTTTGCTAATTAACTTCATACCTAGCTGCTAGCTTGATCATTAATCAGATTACAACATGGATCAAAATAGCAATATGATATAACCCAAAAAGGGAAAAAAAAAAAATAGCAATAATGGTGACTCGTGAATCACACATTTTTATTTACTTTCGTTTAGTTCGCTGATTCGAGTTTTTAATTCGAGTTAAGATGTGACTTTATGTGAGAGCTTTTTACTGTAGCAAAAAAATTAGATGTGATTGTTTGTGAGAGCTTTTTACTGTAGAAAAACTCGAATTCTAAACTCGAATCAACGAAATGAACGGGACCAGAACTTCGAAGATAGCATGTATTGCTGTTTTCTCTTCTGGCACATAATGTAGACAGTTAAAGTAGTACTATTAATTGATAATTTAAGGGTCTATTAGTTTATTGATTCGAATTTTTAATTCGAATTGAATTGTAATTTTTTACTATAATAAAATTTAAATTTGTAAAATGAACGGATATACAGCACGTACGATTTCTCTCCCAATATACTCAGCTTTTATAATCTGACAACAAAAACATAGTACTTATGATGTGCGTCTTCAATCAAACGCCCGTCCCATTGAATACATGCTTAAAAACTAGCTAAATGATCATCGGCCCAAGAATTAATTATTAAACGTCAGTTTGATCAGCATTAATATAAAAACTCACGAAGAAGTAATTCATGGATCTGAATCTGATGGATCTGTATTTGAATCAAGATCCCACACAAATACCAAGACGAGCACGACACTCGTTAACTAAAACGGCACGATCCAACACGTTTTACATATCTATGAACGGTACGTTGTCAGTAGTAGTTACTCGCATCTCTGATCAATCTGAGTGATTAAAGTAGCCATATAGTGGGTACGTTAATTTTTAATTATATAGCAGCTAATTAAATTATAATATGACTTGGCCTTGAGGTAATTATATTTGAATTAAGTTTGAGTAGTAGCTAGTAGTAGTACTGTAATAAAATCATGTAATTATATATATATATATATATGAAATGGAAAAAATATAAATCCTGGAAAAATTAAAAGATACAGGGGATTTGATGAGTGATGAAAAATTGAACGTTCATGATAAGTAGTAATTACATGATAGATTAAAGAGCAAGCATGGAAAGCGCGTGAAGGCTATCCTCCTGATCATGGGACGCCATTGGAGGCTGAGAGTACTGAGACCTCCTGAAGTGGGTGAGCCTCTCGTACACTAAACGGAGAGCCCTCTCAAATCTGCTGTTGAAGTTCATGATCGTGTTGTTGTTGTTGTGACGATGATGATGATGATAAATAATATCATTATTATTGAAGGCTATGTGAGAAAGCTGGAAGAAGAAGAACCTGGACGCATGGACCAGATCGCAGTAGGTTTTGCGGACAAGCGTCATGCTGAATGACAGCTTCAGCAGGCACTGCAGGAACGGGAACACCAATCCCCCCACCATGGGCCCGGCCGCGCTCTGCGAGCTCATCCACACCACCTTCGCCACAGCCGCCATGTGAATTCCCATCTTCTATTACTTAATTAATACCACTTCCTCTCTACAGATTTGTTCTCTCGGATATCGAGGAAAGATGATCACTGATATTGCTGCTGCTGTTAAGGCCTGGGCGGATCAATCTTCTCTAATTACGGCCAGTATTAATGATTGATGCTCATCACGCCTTAACCTTTTGTCCTCCTTCCAGTCTCTCCATAGCTAGCGCCACTTTTATTAACCTTCTTCTTCTTTAATTCTCTTTCTCTTCTCCAGCTTACGCAGCCACTACACCCCTCAATATATATACATATACATATATATATACGTATGTGTGTGTGTGTTCTGATTTCTTTGCCTCTTCATTTTGTTGTAGAGACAGAATTACACATTGATACAGTATATGTCTGTCAACAACATGACGCCGATGTGTTAGTTTTTAGACTGGTGTTCATCTATTAATGTTATTTTGAGCGCAATTGAAATATACGACAACTTCAATGGATATATTTGACAACTTGGAAGACTAATATGTATATATATAAAATAATGATAGTGGCTGAACAAATAATGGAGGAATTGAGATATGTTTTCATTAACATTGTGCAGTATATATACAAAAAATACAATACATATGGCAGACGTGATCCCCTTTTTGTGGGATTTGAATTACACTAATTTAGAAGGTAAATAAAGAATGGAACCGTAAATATACAGCTAATAATACAATACAGCTAATATAAGATATTTCCTAATAATATATTTATATAATTTAAATTTGTCTAATTTGATGATGGACTTTTTTCGTCTTTTTCGTTTACAACTCAAAGACCATATAACATCACGCTTCAGTGTAATAGCAGTAGTGCGATTTGGGTTATAGTATCAATCTTATATATAGTATACCCATGTGCTGGACATCACTTTAATTTCCAATATGGGCGACTGCTTTTCACTTTAATCTACTCTTGAATAATGCAAAGTTGGAACGATTAATATTGACCATCTTTGATTACCTTTCCAAAATATATAAGTCTACTTCGATCTGCAAAGTGATAGAACCACATTTTTTTTTCTCAAAAGTAAAACGAATATGCTCTTAAAAGGTAAACTGTGTGTAATATTGTAATTGAACATAACCAACCTAGGTTTTCAAATATTGAGTAACCAAAAACGCACTATCTATCTATCTAGTAGTGTAACTTTACTTCTTCAAACAATGATGAATGCACTTGCGCTGTTGCATGATTAACCCGTGATCATGTAGTTAGTGCCTCATCGTCAATAGGATGATTATTAATTCGGAGTCAAAGATTGATGTAGAAGCTGTCAAAAGAACATGTACTTCATATGTATACAAGAAATATAATATGTATAATTGATGAGCATATGTGATACAAGATATGTTGATATTTTTGCGTTCGGAGACAGATACACACACACACATTTGGAATATTAGGCCTTTCAGCTGCGTCATTCATGATCAGTAGGGCCAGTTTGATGGGTGAAGGAAATTTCCTCGAAGTTTCTCACCCGTATTTGTGAAGGCCTCAGTTAGGTAGACTTTGCAGAATATTGCGTTTATTATAAAATCCAAATATCAATCAAGATGTTTGGTTTTCTACGCCTATTTATATTTATTATTGGAGTTTTTTAATTACTTAAATGTCTATAGCTCCAAGGCATTCAATATCAGTGTTCAATTATTTTTTTCAGATAATGGACAAATATTCTTTGCTACCATAATTCTTTAATTATAAATCACATATGCTTATACACAAATTTAGTAAATTAAGCAAATGTATTATTATTTAAGCAATATAACAGCATTTGAAAATCAGATTTTATATATTATAATAGGGAAACTATAATCTATTACCGACACCTATAAGATCAGTTCAAAAATAATTACTATTACTACGATATTATTATAAATATAAATTTTATATACACGTATATATTTATTTTCGAAGGTGCTTGGATTGAATATGTTTTTCCAAGTCCTCCCGCGAAAATGACCCAAAAAAGCGACAAGGGCACAACTTTATGTTTAAGTACTGGAGAAAAGGACATACCCTAGGTGGTCCCATCAATTCGAACAAAATAGTCGTTTAGTGTGGTTAATAAGTTTGAACATATAAGTTTAAATTAAAATTTAATTTTTATGAGAAAAAAATATTATAATAAAATTTAAACAATAGTTCAAATTTATAAAACAAATGAGTTAGATATATGTTGACGGTCAAATTTCGTCAACTGGGTTATGCCAGTTACCTCCTGGTATCCCGTGAGGTTACCGGCCAAAATTTGATTGTGGAAGTGTAATTGATACTATGAAGTGTATGTTGTACTTTTGCGGTAGAGAATAACACAAAAAGCGATACTCAAATGTGAAAACACACAGGGTTAATAGTGGTTCACTCTGTTAATCAAGAACTACATCCACTGTTTCGTTGTATGTATTTTTTGTTCTCCAATTACATGTGAAAAAGAAAAGAAGAACCCCCCGAGCTTGGGACTTTGCCCCTCTTTTATAGCCCAAGTTTACTTCATGGGCGGTTTTCCTCTGTAGACCTCTCTATAGACCTCCACTCGAGTGCCTGCCATCCTATGGGCCTAGACCCATAGCCAGCTAATCGCCTTTTGGACTGTTCATTCATCTAATTAGTCCTCCATTACAGCTCTGCACTCCCTGTAACCCTCCACCGTCTAGTTGTGGATGGTTTAAGTACTTGTAATTAATGCCTGCATTACAGACTTCTTCCAAGCGCACACGTTTCCTCAGGGGGTCCCATGTTTATATGGTCGGCTTCCAGCTGGCCTTCTGTATATACGGTCGGCTTCATAAGCCCAGATGAAAACTGGGCTAGGCGCCACCCTTTACACGGTCGACCTTAACAAGACCCCTGATGTGGGTGAGTTGGGTAAACGCCGAGGTCTTATTAGGTCGGCGGTATGACGAGTCGACGGTTTAGCCGACGTGGTTATTACAGGGCCACGTGGAGCGCTGTTGTTGTCCGACGTGTCAAAGCATATTTTCCCGCGTAAATTCTCCCAGGACTCGTTGTGTTCTTCGGTGATATTTCTCCTAGAACCCGTGCCTTCATCTCGCTTCTAAACTCATGGTAAGGATTTCCTGTCTACCCCTCTTGCTTTTACCGCATTTAATCTATCCAGGCTCCTGGTAGATTCTTTGAATATGGGGAAATGACTAAAAACTGGTATAATAGGAGTATTATGAACTGTTCTGACCTTTATTCGCAGTTTTAGAGTAGCCACTGGGACTTTGAGCAGTTTCGGGTTTGTTTAATATTTTGGACTTAGCTTAAACAGTCGCCGTCGCGCTTGAATGATCGGCGTCTTAGTTGAATAGTCGACAACTTAGTTGAATGGTCGTCATCTCAGTTCCTAGCTCTAACTAACCAGGATTCCTTAGTTTCTTAGACCCCAAACTGATTTTCCTTCCCCTTGACTTATAGGACTAACCTTAGGTTCTTTCTTCACAGTAATGGCACCTAGAAGAAGGCTACGTCAAAGGGGAGTACCTAGTCAGGCCGGATCCGTCTCCGGCTGCGAAGTCTTCCTCTATTCATACTGCTAGTGACCCTCTCCTAAGGGATGTCGAGGACTACATCCCAGACCCGAGGGATAACGAATTCCTTTTTGTATATAAGCTCTGCCAAGTCCCTAGATGCGAGGGATGGTATTTCTTGGGTAGTTATGGGTGGTCGGAGCCCAAATTTGGAAGGTTAATAAGGGGACTGCCATCGTCGTCTCACGGATGGAGGCCCATGTTCTTCCTAGTTAAAGGCATGTTCGACGTCCACCCCGAGGACAGACCCTTTAAACGAAAAGGGGTGAAATGGTCCTTCAGGATGCTAAGTATGTACCTTCGACTGCTTTTCCTGTCGCCGTCAGGTTATTACACCGCTGACCCTAATTTCTTCCGTGCAATTTCCCAAGATCGCCCCCAGCTTCCTGGTAGCAGGCTCGCCCGGGTTACGACAGCCTTCAGCTATTTAGAGGATGAACGCCACATTAAAACCCTTTTGACTCGGGAGAACTTAGAGCATTCTAGTCTCCTGTTATCCCTTCCTGACTCGGCCGATACTGACGCCGTCAAAGACTTTTTCCATTTTACCGCCGGCGGTACTTTTTTTTTTTTTTTTTTACTTATGCTTCGACTGCCACAGAGATAAGGACCCTCGGACTGCGTATTCTAGGGGACAAGAGGCACTCAAAGAAGAAGCCTCGTGACCCATCGAGCGAAGCTGATGTCGCTGGTGTTCCGCCGAGGCAACCGACCGAGGAATCCTCTGCCCAGGAGGCGTCGAGGCCAAAGAGGCCTCGTCATGAGGAGACCCCTGCAGTGGGAGCTGAATCTACATCGATAATTGACATTACCGATGCTCCTGAGGCTTCTGAGGATCCTCCGGAGAAAGAGGCAGTGTTGCTTCCGGGGGCGAGGGTCTTTGACCCGAACTTTGTTGTGCCCGACATTTCCTGGGGCCAAATAGACGCAGCGCTGAAACTGCCCCACGTTTTTATCCTCTTCCAAGTTATGTATGAGTTGTTCTTTGAGCCGGATTAGGATAGCGCTTGTGATATGTCTTTGGTCGACCGCACCCATCGGCAAATCTCCTTTCAGATTCATGTAAGTTTCTTTTGCTTGGTGGATTGTGTTTGCATATGCATTTCTTTTTCTGACTGCTTTATTTTTTACAGTCCCTTGTCCTCTCCATCCTTAACCACCTTAAAGTGGTTAAAGTGGATGAGAGGAGCAAAATGATGGATCGCACTAAAGAGCACCTGAAGGCTCTCCTTAGGAAGGCGAGGGATGACAAGGAGGAGACCTCTAAGCAGCTTGCCCTCGTTGTCGAAGAGCTGAGGATGGCGAGGGCTGATTTAAAGGCTGTCAATGAGGAGATTGCCCTCGTCCGCAAGGAGGCTGCCGATGCAAAAGATGCCCTGCGCAAGGAGGCCTTTACCTTCGAAAGCAAGAGGGCTATGATTTGGGGAAGAATGAGGGAGTTGAGGAGTTCCTGGCTTCTGCGGACTTTGCTCAGAAAAGCTCTGAGGTTGCTGCCAAGGCCGTCGATGATTTTAAATCCTCTGATGAGCTTTTTGACATGTGTGCCAAGGACATGGAGTCTGTGGGAGAGCAACTTGTTGCCATAATCAACAGGCACATCCCCGGCCTCAACTTAGACTTCCTCTATGAGCCTCCCTGACGACGAAGGTTTTCCTGCTAAAGGTGATGGCGGTGAGGGCAACAATGGGGCAGCGGCTGGTGACCATAATGCTGGCGAAGTTTAGTTTAGTGTCTGCATTGTATAATACTTTTTCATATACTCCAAGATAATTTTTATCCCTCTATCATGAATTATGTTTCTTTTTGTTTTTCGTATTCGCCGTCCTCATTAGAGGAGCGTTTATTTTTACCCATTGGGGTCAATCTTAGTAAATTCCTTAAAATTTGCCAAGTGTTCGTCTCTCCTCCTTAAAGGAGATGACGTTTATTTTGCCCCTTGGGGTCGTCGTCTTAGCAAATTCCTTAAAATTTACCAATTGTTTGTCTCTCCTCCTTGGAGGAGACGACGTTTATTTTACCCCTTGGGGTCATCGTCTTAGCAAATTCCTTAAAATTTGCTAAGTATTTGTCTCTCCTCCTTGGAGGAGACGACGTTTATTTTACCCTTTGGGGTCGTCGTCTTAGCAAATTCCATAAAATTTGCTAAGTGTTTGTCTCTCCTCCTTGGAGGAGACGACGTTTATTTTATCCCTTGAGGTCGTCGTCTTATCAAATTCCTTAAAATTTGCTAAGTGTTTGTCTCTCCTCCTTGGAGGAGACGACGTTTATTTTACCCATTGGGGTCGTCGTCTTAGCAAATTCCTTAAAATTTGATAAGTGTTTGTCTCTCCTCCTTGGAGGAGACGACGTTTATCTTATCCCTTGGGGTCGTCGTCTTCCAGTGATCCGTAGACCCCTGACTGCCCCCATGTCTGTTTAATATACCTTGGTTTTTTAAGCAGACATGTTATTAAGGGGGAAATTCCTTCTTCGTAGTTGCTCAATTTTGTGACAAGTGAATCATATATTATTATTGAAAGGCTCATCTCAACTACAATATATAATAGAAACATTTATTGATAATACAATCTTATCTGTTCCGCATTCCATAGGTGTTGAACCCTCTTGCCCTCGAGGCTTTCCAATACGTAGGTTCCTGGGCGTACCAGCTCCCTGATGCGGTAGGGTCCTTCCCAAGTTGGGCCCAAAGGACCAGTATTTTTTGGCTTCATACTTTGCATCACCCTTTTTAATACTAGGTCTCCTGGGACGAACATCCTTTGTTTGACTTTCTTGTTGTAGTATCGTGTCGTCCTTTGTTGATAAGCGGCGATGCATAGTTGAGAGTCGAGCCTTTTTCTTCCAAAAGGTCAAGCTCTCCATCCATCACGTGTGTGTTTGCGTCGTCGTTATATGCGACAGTTCTTAGCGTTGGCGTTGAGATTTCTACGAGGAGGATCGCCTCGGTGCCATACGTCATGGAAAAGGGGGTCTCGCCCATAGTAGTTCGAATCGTCATCTTATAAGCCCATAGGACCTTTGGGAGTTCTTCAGCCCATCTTCCCTTCAAGTCATCCAGTCTTTTCATGAAGTTGTACTTCAAGATTTTGTTAACGGCTTCTACTTGGCCGTTAGACTGTGGATGTATTGAAGCTGAGAAGTTCTTCCGAATGCCCAAATTATTGCAAAATTTACGCGTTGAGGCATTGTCGAACTGTTTTTCGTTATCAGACACGATCGAGTGTGGGACTCCAAACCTGCACACAATGTTATTCCACAGAAGCTTGTGCAGGTTGCCTCCGTAGTAGTAGCTAGGGCTTTCGCCTCGGCCCATTTGGTATAGTAGTCTACTACGACGATGGTGAACTTAAAGCCCCCGGGCGCGAGGTGTAAGCGTCCGATCAGGTCGATCCCTCACTTGGCAAAGGGCCACGGGCTAAGAATGGAGGTTAGATTCTCTGGGGGCGCTCTAGGAATTGTGGCATATTTTTGGCACTTATCGCAACGTCGAGCATATTGAAATGAGTCATTTTTAAGCGTGGGCCAATAGTACCCCTGCCTTAAAACCTTAAGAGTAAGAGATTGCCCCCCAGCGTGATTTCCATATACTCCTTCATGGATTTTTCGGAGGACTCCTCGCGCCTCATCGTCATTTAGGCATCATTGTACAGGTGTCAAAAAGCCTCGTCAGTGCAACAAACCATCATACAGCAAGTACCGGGCGGCTCTGTATTTGATCCGTCTGACCTCCTCTTTATCATCGGGTAGCTTGCATCCGTCAAGTATTGGATGAGTGGTGTCATCCAATCCTCGACCGTCTGAACGGTCAAGGCCTCGTCCCCCTCATCGATGGTCGGCCGCTGTAGTTCCTCGATGGGGACGACCCCCAGTATATCATAATCTTTTGATGATGCCAACTTAGCCAGAGCGTCGGTGTTTGTATTTTCAGTTCTGGGCACCTACTGTATCTTATAGCTTTTGAACTTTACAAGTTCATTTTTCACATTTCTTAAGTACGCACCCATTCTCTCGCCGCGTGCTTGGTATTCTTCTTTTACTTGCCCGACGACTAGTTAAGAGTCGCTAAAGATGCTGATCCTTTGAATTTTCAAATGACTTGTCAATCGCAATCCTGCGATAAGTGCTTCGTATTTAGCCTCATTGTTCGACGCCTTGAATTGGAATCGTACCACCAAGGTAATCTTGTGGCCATCGGGGCTAATGAGCATGACACCGGCTCCTGACCCGGTTTCGCTCGACGCTCCATCCACGTAGAGTTTCTACTCGACTGCCTTGGCCTCTTCATCTGCGGCTGGCGTTGGTCTATGTGAAAATTCTGCCAAGAAATCCACCAATGCTTGCCCTTTGATTGCTGCTCGTGGTACGTACTCGATGTCGAACTGACTTAACTCCACCGACCATTTGAGAAGTCGGCCGGAAGTTTCGGGCTTTTGGAGTGCTTGTCTCAACGGGTGATTTGTTAAGATCCGTATCGTGTGGGCCTGGAAGTAATGCCGAAGCTTTCTTGAGGCCACCATCAGGGTGAGGTCCAGCTGCTGCATTTCGATATATCTGGACTCGGCATCCAAGAGTCTCTTGCTCACATAGTATACTGGTAGCTGGACTCTTTCTTCATTCCTGATGAGCACAGAACTTACAGCATGTTTTGAGAACGAGAGATAAAGGCTTAGCTTCTCACCCGGGTTTGGCTTTGATAAGATTGGGGGCCGGCCCATGTGCTCTTTCAGCTTTTGGAAGGCTTCCCTGCATTGCGGTGCCAATTGAACCGCTTACTTCCTCTTAGAGCGTCGAAGAAAGGAACACATTTATCCGTTGCCTTGGAAATGAACCTATTGAGGGCGGCGACGCATCCCGTTAGTCGCTGTACCTCCTTTGGCTTTGTTGGAGACTTCATATCTTGCAAGGCTTTAATCTTCTCCAGATTGGCTTCTATTCCCCGGTTACTGACCATGAAGCTGAGGAATTTTCCCGATCCAACCCCGAAGGCACATTTCAGGGGGTTAAGTTTCATGTGATACCTTCTCAGTACATCGAACATTCCTCCTAAATGGGCGACATGTTGAGCAGCCTTAGCACTTTTTACCAGCATGTCGTCAACATAAACTTCCATCGATCTTCCGATTTGGTTAGCAAACATTTTGTTTACTAGCCTCTGATATGTTGCCCCCGCGTTTTTCAGACCGAAGGGCTCTACCTTGTAGTAATAGAGGCCCTGATCGGTTATGAATGACGTATGCTCTTCATCAAATGGATGCATGGGGATCTGATTGTACCCTGAGTATGCGTCTATGAAACTCAACATTTCGTGGCCGGCCGTGGCGTCGACCGTTTGGTCGATTCGGGGAAACAGAAATCCGTCCTTTGGGCATGCTTTGTTGAGGTCGCTGAAATCAATACATGTCCTCCATTTTTCGTTAGGTTTAATTACCAAAACGGGATTCGAAACCCATCGAGGATAATGGGCCTCTCTGATGAAGCCGTTGTTGATCAACATGTCGACTTCTTCTTTTAACGCTTCATACCTCTCGGGGTTCATTGGTCGGCATTTCTGACGTTTGGGGTGATACGAAGGTCGACGTTTAGAGTATGACATATGACTTCCGAGTCGATCCCTTCCATATCGGCATGGGTACAGGCAAACACATCCAGGTTCTTCTTGAGGAATCCCTCGACCTCAACCCTGAGCGCCGGAGCCAAATCCGAGCCCACCTTCAGCACCCTTATTGGCTCAGCCTCGTCCACCTGGAGTTCTACCAATTGTTCGACAGGTTGGGACCATGCGACCTTTTCTTAGACTCGGGGGTCTATGTCTTCCACGGTGCCCTGATGGACCACCCTGGATTCCAGCCTTCCTGGTTGATCGTACCTTCGCAGGGCGTCTGAATACGCAACCGTAGACTCATATTGGTCGCTCTTCATTTCACCTACGCCACTTGGGGTGGGGAATTTGACCTTCTGGTGGTAGATGGAGGTTATTACCCTCAACGCCTGAAGGGTCGGCCTCCCGATCACGACATTGTATTATGAGCCTCCTTTTATTACCACAAAATTAGCCATCGTTGTGGCTTGCCTAAGCTTCTCCCCCGCAGTTATTGGCAGCCGGATTGTTCTTTGGGGGATAACAGAATCCCCTGTGAATCCGTACAACGATCGTGTGGTCTTCTCTAGTTACTCTTTAGGAATTCCCATCTTTTTCAAACAGTCGGAGTATAAAAGGTCCACCGAGATTTCATTGTCCATGAGGATTCTGCACACGGTGTGATTCCCGATGATTGCTTCCACCACCAGGGCGTCGTTATGGGGGAAATGGACCCCATTTGCATCCTCCTCGTTGAATGTCACGTCAGCATTGTTGAATTTGGCTGCCTTTGCACTTGAGAGACTCCAAAATCTTTCCTGGTACACCCCTCTGGCCTCATTGGTGTAATCTTTTTTAGACCTTCTTGAGTATCCTCTAATATACGGACCGCCGAGGACAGTTCGTATAACGCTGACGGGTTCTCGTTCCTCTGGGCGCCGGGGTCTTCTCGGGGTCGACCGTCATTTTGGCCGCCGTGGCCGTCGTTTCTTGGCCTGCGCTCGGCCTTGAATTCTTGCAGCCTTCCTTCACGGATTACCCTTTCGACCTCGTCTTAAGGGTCGGCTCAATCATTGGTGTGGTGGCCGACGTCGCCGTGGAACCTGCAGTACTTGTTCTGGCTCCTTCGGCTGGGGTCTGACCTCATCGGTTCTAGTCGACGCAGCAAGTTCCCGCGACCGACCTGATTAAGCACTTCCTCGACTCCCATTGTTAGTTTATGGTATGAGTCGTACCTTTGGGACGGTCGAGGCTTCCGGTTCTCCTCTTGCCTTGGCTTTTTAGCTTCTGGCGGGTTTGGCGTCAAGGCAGGCTATTTGTCTCTATTTCCCCCACTTTGGTGTTTCTTTCCATCCGGCTTCCCTAGCGTCGACCCTTGCTCTGAGTTTTTCTTATTGGATCAGTGTTCAAGGTCGTTGGCGTCAGCCTCCTCGGCGTTAATGTATCCTTATGCCCGCGCGAGGAATTCTTTGTAGGTCGATGGGGGCTTCTGGTTCAAGTCCCTTTTAAAGGGAGTAATTTTCTTCATGTTGGACAAAGCCCCCATTAGAGCCTCCCTGTCAGTCCTGTTCGTTGTGGCGGTGACGGCTTCTCCGTACCTTGCGAGCCATTCTTTCAATGACTCGTTCGGCTTTTGATATATCGTCGTCAAGTTCTGCTTCGGGGGGACATACTTTTTTACTCCAATGAACTAGAGGGAGAAAGCCTTCTTCAATTCATCCCAACTCAAGATGGAGTTCGGTTTGAGTGTTCTGAACCATATTCGGGCGGAGTCCGTCAGATGGTTTCAGAAGGCTCGGCACATGATTTCCTCGGCATACCAATGTAAGAGCATGTGCCCCGTGTACATCTCTAAGTGGTCATCGGGATCCCCTCTACCGTCGTATGGTGGGATCGACGGTGACCTGTATTTATTAGGAAGAGGTGGCGCCATGATTTTCGGGGTGAATGGGTGGTCATGTGTTCGGTAGGGTGTAATATCGACATTTACCACCTCCGCCACTTGCCTTATATTCCTCTTTAGGCCAGCAACATCGCCTGTGAGCTTTTGCTCCAAGCTTGTCATGCGCTCCATGATGGCTCTTGCTTCTTCCGTCGAGATCGCAGAGCCAGCTCCTCTTGAAGCTTCTGCCCTTTGTGCATTTGGCATGCCCCTTGCCTCTCTGCCTGCTTGTACCAACCCTGAATCTCCAGGAAGGTTTTCATCCGGGTTTTGAGGTGGCACTTCGGGGTTCTCCAGGCCTCTGGCTACTTGGTTTTCATGGGCCCGGCGTCTGGTGGCTCTTTAGCGACTGCCGGAGGATTGGGAAGGTCGAGGCCTCGGGTCACCTCTGAGATTTTCGCTGTCACCGATTCCTTCCGGGGCATTTTGACGGTCACCAGGATTTTGGTTTCCAGCCACAGCAGCTCCCGATGGTCTCGGGGCGTCTTCTAGAGGCGGCATCGAGTTTCTTCCATCCAACCGCTCGACGACAGTCGTCAACCCCCGCACCAGGTCTGTCAGAGTAGCGAATGGGCCTGCATCTGCAAGGGGTCAGGTCATGGCACTTCCAGGGGTGGAACTTCATTCCTAACTGGAGGTTGGTTTTCTTCAATCCCATCATTCGCCGGAGGCACATCGTTTTCCTCCACCTGGCCGCCTTGGTTGAGATCTCTTCTCCTCGGAGGCATGGTCACTGACTATTTCTTCATTGTTGGGGGTCAAACGTATGAACTAGAGATTCTGAGTTCGGTCCCCAATGGAGTTGCCAATTGTTGACTGTCAAATTTCGTCAACTGGGTTATGCCGGGTTACCTCCTGGTATCCCGTGAGGTTAACGGCCAAAATTTGATTGTGGAAGTGTAATTGATACTGTGAAGTGTATGTTGTACTTTTGCGGTGGAGAATAACATGAAAAGCGATACTTAAATGTGAAAACACACAGAGTTTATAGTGGTTCACTCTATTAATCAAGAGCTACATCCACTATTTCGTTATATGTATTTTTTGTTCTCCGATTACATGTGAAAAAGAAAAGAAAAACCCCCCGAGCTTGGGGCTTTGCCCCTCTTTTATAGCCCAAGTTTACTTCATGGGCGGTTTTCCTCTGTAGACCTCTCTGTAGACCTCCACTCGAGTGCCTGCCATCCTATGGGCCTAGACCCATAGCCACCTAATTGCCTTTTGGACTGTTCATTCATCTAATTAGTCCTCCATTACGGCTCTGCACTCCCTGTAACCCTCCACCGTCCAGTTGTGGATGGTTTAAGTATTTGTTGTTAATGCCTGCATTACAGACTTCTTCCAAGCGCACACGTTTCCTCAGGGGGTCCCATGTTTATACGGTCGGCTTCCAGCTGGCCTTCTGTATATACGGTCGTCTTCATGAGCCCAGATGAGAATTAGGCTAGGCGCCGCCCTTTACACGGTCGACCTTAACGAGACCCCTGATGTGGGTGAGTTGGGTAAATGCCGAGGTCTTATTAGGTCGGCGGTATGACAAGTCGATAGTTTGGCCGACGTGGTTATTACAGGGCCACGTAGAGCGCTGTTGTTGTCCGACGTGTCAAAACATATTTTCCCGCACAATAATATATATCATTGAAAATAATACTATAAAGCATTATCACATGAGAAGTGTCGATACTACACTCAGATAGAAGATGGATTTTGCAGATTAAGGTGCGTAGATAAGGTCCACCTTCCATTAGTTGTTTGATTCGTTTTGAACTCAAATTCAATGACTTGTGCATGACGAAGTCGACAGCTTCACATGACAACCGTAATCTATCTCGCCCTCTCACATGCACCTCGTTCTCCTCCTCGTCCTACTCCTCAACTCAACGGCTATCGAGCTACTTCCTTGAGTCAAGCCATCCCGTCACTACAGATCAATTGGTGCCGCGTGGGTGTCCTTAAAGTGAATCCTCAACTCATATTAGACCTGCTAAACTAGATCCGTCGACTCTAGTAAATTCTTTGGTTACTAGCTAAAACCAATATGTGATCTTGGTAACTTAAAAGGATTTATGTGATAAATACAAGATTAACCAAATAAACTAAAAATATATATAAAAAAGTATTGAATTTGAGTTGTTTTGATAAGTGAAGGATTACTTTACGTAGTAGTAACTATAGGATTTTACCTAATAATTACCAATCTATTGTAGTAAATGCATATTTATCAATTTATTTAGGGATTTCACTTAATATTTATCAAGTAATTAATACCTATTTTACCTCCCTTTTCTCGCCGCTATTCTCATCGGCCCCACTGTTGTGTCGTGTTTTAATCTAAAAATTACATTACACAGTAAAATTTCATAATTTGAAATAAATTTTATAAAAATTTTTAAGATATTATAAAAATAATAAAAATGACATAGTAATTATTACAATAATATCATGTTTTTTACTACATAATAATATTTTAATCCTTTAAAAATGATATTTTAACCATATTAAAATTTGTTATTTTAATAATAATTTTATTTCAACGTTACTGCTATAAATCTGTTATATGTGTAAAGAGCGTGGCTTTAATTGCGAAGAGTGAATCGGACCCTTACTCTAGTATTAGCTGCCCAATATAGAGTTTCGAAGGCCCAAATTACAGCCCGTAACAATTGAACACAGCAAACAGGAAAGGCCGAAAAGTTCCTTGATCGGGAGCGGCCCGACACGGAAAAAATGGAGAATTTAACATATACTTAAAATTATTTAATTAAAAAAATTATAAATTAAGAGTAAAAATTAAAAATTTTGATATATTTTAAAAAAATATTTATTAAAATTACCCGTCTAAACTCTTTTCTACTTTATAGTATCCACCGAACAAAACAAAACGACACACGACACATCACACATGTTGATGCCGGTTATATTAATAACTAATTAAATATTTTAATAATCATACGATCGTCAAAAACCCCATTCTCAGCCTAAAACCCCCCAAACCCACTCCAGTCCGTCCCCAACTATAATTGAAAATTGAAAAAGAAAAAAAGAAAGGTAAAAAATGGCACTCTTTGCAAAACCCTAAAACCCATAGAAGAAGAAGAAGAAGAAGATGGAGGAAGAGGAAGGACCTCCAAAGAAGGAGCTATACGCGCTGCTCCATGTATCTCCGGAAGCCTCCGACGAAGAAATCAGAAAAGCCTATCGCCAATGGGCTCAAGTCTATCATCCCGACAAATACCAATCTCCCCATGTAATCTATCTATCACTAATCAATTTCCTAACTTTATTCAATTTCTTTTCTTCTTTTTTTTTTTTTTGAGTAATAATTAATTCTATATATGATATGATATGATATGATATGATGAGCAATTTCAGATGAAGGTCATTGCTACGGAGAACTTCCAACGCATTTGCGAAGCCTACGAGATATTAACCGACGAGAATAAGAGACAAATTTATGATATTTATGGCATGGAAGGACTCACCTCTGGTTTGGAGCTGGGTCCCAAGCTCAACAAAGCGGAGGAGATTAAGGAGGAGCTCGAGAGATTGAAGCGAAGGAAGGAACAGGAAAAGATGTCTTCTCATTTCCGGCCTTCTGGTACAATTCTCGCCAGCATGTCCGTCCCTCACTTTCTTTGTGGCGATAGCTTCATGCGAGGGTATGTTCTAGTGTACTTTTAATTATGCTGCTTCTTTCTTTTTTTTCATATGAAATTCCCACGTGTTAAATGTGCCTAAAAATGTCAGCATGGCTATGAGAAGCGAAGTTCAATCTCAGATTTCGAAGCGGAATACTCTGGCAGTCGCTGGAAACTTGGAAGTCGATGGAAATGCTGGTGGTGGGGCTGCCACTCTCGTTTTTAGGCATCAGATTTCTTCGGTTTCTTCCATTGAATTTATGGCTTCGGCCGGTTTACATGCGCTCGTTGGAGTCCAATCGTCTCGGTAGGCTCAGTTCTTTTGCAAACCTCCTCAACTTGACTGTTCAGTAGATATCAGTGTTTTTACTTACTTACTGGTTCGTTCCTGTTTCCAGTCACCTAACATTACACTCAACGGCTACAATGGCGGTTGCGATGTCTTTGAGAGATGGCTCATTGAATCTCACTAATACATGGACTCGCCAACTGTCTGATAATGCAACCGGAAATGTACGTCTTTTCTCGGCTTTAACTTCACTCAGTTTTTGATCTTTTCTGTTCCTTATATTTTGTATATCAATAAGAGCATGTCATGAATGGGTGATTGACGAAAAGTGATACCAACTTAAAGATTAAAGATACAATACCGCCATGTCTGTATGCAATTTTTATACAATTTTATTCCATCGTTTACGTGGACGCACTAGCTTTCATGTGCAAAGTAGCACAATGTTGAACTACTGGAAAGGGGCCGTGTAAAAGCTTAGCAGCTTTAACAGTAAAGTAACAAAAGGATGAATATGAGTCATAAAAGACAACTGGAGACGACTTTTATTTGCTAATTGTTTATGTTTTTCTTTTGGCGTTCCTGCTCCGTAACAGATACAACTTGGTTTAGGCCCAGAATCATCTATTTCAGTTGGATGGCAAAAGAAATCAGAGAAAATGTCTGCTGCTGGAGAAGTAAAGGTACATTTTTAATTTAATATATGTGACACTTTCTTAGAATACCCCTCATATCAGTGTTTTCTACTACAATCGGTTGTTATTATCATTCCTGTCCTCCTTTCGATATGCACTCACCTTCCTACTATTATGTTCAAATTGCTATAAAATTTCTTTTTCCTTTTTTCCCCTCTCATTGAACGGTCCTCGTATTCAATTATCTATGTTGGTATTATCTTTCCTTCCCTCTCCAATCATGTGCTACTGCTGCAGCTTGGCACAGGTTCCTTTGGTGCATCAGCTCAGTACACTCACCGCTTTTCGTCAAAGTCTCATGGCCGTGTCGCAGGCAAAATTGGGAGGTATTCACAATGCAGATAGCAATTTAATTGAGAAGCTTTTATGTAATCGTTTGTCTTTGTTGTTGCAATAAATCCATATAAGATGGTTGTTTTCTTCTTGTATAATCAGTTACAATTATTAGTAACTTAGATGGTAATATTCTCATGTGAACAACATTTCGCAGCACCAATCTTGAGATTGAAGTTGGCGGAGGAAGGAAGTTATCTAATTTCAGCACTGTCCGAATGTTGTATTCAATAGGGATTCAGGTATTGCAGAAAGAAAATTGGTTGGTTGGTGATCTTGATATCTACACGTTATTTTTTCCCCCCTCCAGAGAGGAGGGGAAGGAGTTAGTTTGGCTGCTTTGATACGTAAATATATTTACAGAAACATCATCTTTCCACTTCTTAGGTTCATTATTATTTCTCATTTCCATTCTTCATCATCTCTTGCTCCTTTCTTGTGTATTAGCTATGACATAATAAGGAAAAATAGAAACAAGATATCTTTTGGGTTGCAGCGATAATTGTTGTTTTTTTTCTCCATTGTAAGATAAAATGTTATTCTGGTATTATTACTGTTAAAGATTCATAGGAACCCTTGCGTTATGTAATTTGCAGGGTATCTTTTGGAAATTTGAATTGCACCGAGGGGGCCAAAAACTACTTATTCCTGTAAGAATGATCTTTTCTCTCCTTGCTCTCTCTTCCCTGGATTCATGTTCTTGGAGCTGTCATATCATGGCCATTATAAGATTTTGTCACGCGTCTTCATGAGCTGGCATATTATTTATTACTTTTTGATCTCTTTTGATTAATTGTTGAGATCCTCTATTTGCAGATTCTACTTACCAGGCGTTTAAATCCTGTGTTTGCAACTGGAGCTTTCGTGATTCCGACATCAGTGTACTTTTTACTCAAGGTTGTTTATCAACACCACACTCAATATTTCTGACTAATCTGTTTAGCAGTTGGAATGTGTTGTCCGATTCAGTTAATCTTATTTTGGATAAGTCTCAAAGCTTTTACTAAGATGTCAACTAAAGTGTCAACTTCACCATCTTTTCTTTCTTCTCTTGGACCTTCCAACTAGAGTTGTGTGTCTAGAACTGGGTCTAGTTGAAACATTGTATGGTCCGTTTAAGAAGTAGTATGAGTTTCCTGGTGGTAGACATCCCTCATCAAGCACACAACAGGGGTTCGTCTCTCCTGTAGTGAATCTGAAATCCTCTGTTGTTCTCTCTTTTGTATGCAAAACAAAAATTTTAGTGTCTTTAACCGTTCGCCCGATCTATGGGAGGAAGTCTAGTACTAGTTCATTTTAGTTCTTGCAGAAACTGCTTTATCTAACTTTCAGTTTTGACTTTTGAGTAGTTTCTTTGTGCTCTTATTTGGATCGAAAGCAAGACAAAACTTCTCTCTTTTTTTCCTTCTTTTTTATCCCTTCAGCGGCCGAGAAAGGTTTTCCAGAATGATTCTCCATTGTATAAATATATCTAGAAAAGAAAGAATCTAAATAAAGGTGCATGTGCGGGAAGGGGGATTCACATTTAGTCATATTTCAGCTTCTTCATAAAGATTTGAAGTCACCGTTTCCCTGCTGTATTTAGTGTGATGAAAACCAGTTGGAATTTGGAAATAAGAATAAGAATTTAAGGTGTAAATTGATTCATTCTTGTCTGTATATGAACTTTTAATTATTTGCCGTCTGTGGCTTGCAGAAATTCGTTTTCAAACCTTATTACCGGAAGAGGGAGAAGCAGAAGGCTTTGGAGAATATGGAAAAAACTTCTGCGCAGGTATGTTTCCTATGGCTGACATTGACATTTGATTGATTACTGATCAGCTATTCCCCTCCTTTTTTATGGACATTTTATTTACCATAGTTGGAAGCGCTGTAAGAGTTTCAAGTCCCTTAATATAGGTTCGAGAGGCAAGAGCAGCGGCAGATAAAGCTCAGCAGTTGCTACAAAATGTAGCCAACAGGAAAAAGGCTAGGCAATTAGAGAGAGGTGGACTGGTAATTACAAAAGCAGTCTATGGAAATGGTAAAGCTTTGAAGAGAATAGATGAACCTGTAGAAGCAAATGACGAATCAGCTTCACAAATCATAGATGTGACATTGCCTCTTAATTTTCTGGTCAATGATTCGGGCCAGCTCAAGGTAAGATGGTTTGAGTTTCTGTTTCTGCTATAAGATTAGATCTTTCTTTCTTTAATCAGTTTCTTCTTTCAGTGTCAATAAAAACTAGCCATAGTATAGTTATTCAAATGCTTCTAGTGTGAAATACTTGATGTCCTCACTAGTAAGAATCCTTGACCATCTTAAACTTGCAACGCAAGCCATTATGTTAGTGGTTTGAGAACTTTAAACAAGCGCGATTTGGATGCTTCAGAAACTGTCTTAGCGAGCTAGTTTTTTGGTTGACATGCCAGTATTCTAGTTCATGCAATTCTTGAATACATAAAGCTGAGGACAATTATGCCTTGGAGTAGGCATAAATCTTCTCTCAATTTTGATTGTTTCTGCAGCTTCACGAAGGTGTAAAGAAGTCAGGTATCATGGGTTTCTGTGATCCTTGTCCCGGAGAACCTAAGCAGTTGTATATCGAGTACACTTATGGTGGCAGGAGATACGAGGTACCACATTTTTTCTTTTAATGAACGCACCTCCTAAGAGACAGGAGGGAATATTCCCCATTAGAATAAGAGCAAACAATGCAAAAACTGTTTAATTAAACCCATAAAAAGGTAAACCTAAGGAAAAATAGAGCAAGGAGCAGACCTCGACCACATCCTATTCCTGTTCCTTACACCTAAAGAAGTCATCTTGTTGCACAAGTGTTAGCTTCTTAGGCATTACATAAGACAAATCAGAGTATCCTTTTCAATCCCTAATTTATTAGCTAATCCCACAATTCAACCGCTGTTTTATGAAACAAAAGTATGCTGAGCAAAGTTATAGGCTAATGGTTTTGTGTTTCAGGTGGTGGTTGATGATTATGGGGAGTTGCTAATACCGCAAGAACGGCACAGAATTTGAATACAATCCATACTTTTAGATTTACAAAACCTCGGTTGCCTCTTTCAATTTTGCATGTCTAACATGCCTTTGAGGTGCCACAACTAGATTAACACCTCATTTTCTTTTATTTCAGAATTATATACAATTTGTCCTGAAATGTCATACTTGTTGAGGTCTTGAAACATAAGCTTCGTTTCTTGGTGTACCTTTTTATCTCCCTCAAGTGAAATGAAAACCATTTTGTTCATAGTTTAAACTTTGAAGTGCTGTCAACAATTTTCTGTGATTCGCATGCGGAGGCTTTTAGTTTTGCATTATTCATTCAATATTATGGAATTCCGCTTTCTTTTCTGGTATCTTTTCAAGTTTTTGAATTAACCCGTTCAATATTTGGAGTTTCTGCGGATACCATTCCTTCCAAGTGTGTATCGCTCCTCTGACATTCTTGCCTGCTTGCTCTCTCTTCCTTTTGATCTGCTGATACATTTCAAGCTTTTAGTTCAAAGTTGTGTAGACGTTTCGGCATTTCTCTCTCCCTCTCTTTGTTTCCTCAACGTGCTTCTTAATTTCCTTTGCCTTCTTTCATGTTGCTCTAATTTTCATGTTATATATATATATATATATATATATATAACTTTTTTTTTATCTTTACTTCACGTTTTTTTATGGGAACTTCTTCATGAATTTTTCAATGCTTATAAACTCTTTTTTTTTTTTTTTTTGTAAACATTTATTGATTAAGAACATTTGATTAATAAATACTATTCCTAAAACAAGATATTGGAAATGAAAACAACATTTGACTAGGAGTCTTTAATTTCTTCTTCGTGTCCTCATGTCTCGTGTCTCCTTTTTATCTCACCCTCTCTTTCTTTTGCTCACCTTGGTTCTTTCCTTTGATGGCCAACTTTCATATTGCTATTTTCTTCTTTCCTTTTTTTTTCTATAATTATTCTTCAATCTTTTGTGGAATATAAACCTATGTTAGGATCCTGGTTGAGTCCCACATTGCTAAGTATGGGCTTGGCATGTGGGTTTATAATCACTTGGACACCCTCTCCTTACAAGTTAATTTTTGAGGATGAGTTCTACTCAAGGGTTATAACAAAACCCTTGTTCCTTTATTATTATTTTTTTCCCTTCTTTCTCACATTTTCTATAATTAGTTTTTAAAAGAAAACTAATTATCTTGACATGCAACCTAGAAAAAAATAAAAAATTAGTAAATATTGATAAAAAATAGTACAATTTTTTTAGACTGGAAAAAAAGAAATAGTACAATTTAGGATTTCATAGAGTAAATTCGATTAATCCATTATTTATATGATTCCCACGTTTCCCATGTTTATTTTACAAGCTTGCAACGTCCAAGTTTATTAGGAGACGAGTAAGGTCAGTACGGTGTTAGAACAAAATGAATACTGATTTTTACTAATCAAATAAAATAAATAAATAATTGTTCGTTATCCTTATAAATAAGCCTTTCATTTTTTTCTCTCAAAAATAAGGTGGCCTTTACGGTAGAACAAGTTATTTTGCTCCACCGGATAAATAAATAATTGTTCGTTATCCTTATAAATAAGCCTTTCATTTTTTTCTCTCAAAAATAAGGTGGCCTTTACGGTAGAACAAGTTATTTTGCTCCACCGGTGGGACAAATGTTTATACTGTTGTATTAATTTTTTAATGGTCAAATCTGCAGCAGAAGTAGTTTTATGTGACATGCTGAAAATTTTTAATACGGACATGCACAAATCTAACCGTTAAGAGACTAATCTAACAGCTAATTTAACATATTATTAAGTAAAAAAAAATCAACAAAGAAAAAGAAAATACAAATAGATATACTTTTTTGCCACACTGATGAAACCACATTAATCTCTAAAATTAATCACAGAGGATATAATAACATTAATCTCTGTCTCATATGGGACGAGTTTTTCTCTTTAATTTTCTAACTTCACAGACTTATTTTGAGTGTCAATTTTTTATATACTCGTGCATCATTTTAAGTATATGAATATATAATTTCGATCTCTTTATAAAGGAGTAAATGAATCCACCTTAACCCGTCACTAAAGTGAAGTGAGTCTCTCTTAAAATTAAGCCTGAAAATGATATCTTAAAATTACCGATATAATATATAGTTATGTATTTCAAAGTTATAACAACTTAAACAAAAATTTACTACAAATTTAAACCAAAATCAGAGGAGTACACATAAGCTAAAAAATTCTGAAAACATAAAAAAAAAAAATAGATATAAATTATCCTTCATGATAATCTCGCTAGGTTAGGATTAAGTAATTTAATAATTGTATATAGAAAATCAAAGAATAATATTAACCGACTTAGATTATTAATTAGTAATTGTCTTTTTTTTAGTAAAAGAAAGGTAAGGAGTACTTTTCTTTCCTTTTTATTTTTTAATAAAAAGAACGAATTATGTTTAAAACATTACATTGGTATATAGCATGTTCGTTTCATGGTTCAAGCAGATTGAACTCAACCCATGAACCTGGTTAAAACGGGCTTCCCCACTTCCACTCCCACTATTTTTTTTTTTTTTTTTTTCAGAGCATAGTGTTAGTTCTTATGATGTCAATGAAGAAGAATATGATGTTTCGGAACCATTGCTATAGACATGAACCTCAAAATTTTTATATGTATACATGATCTTCATATTTTCGTAATTGCAGCGACGGATGCAAGATTTTATTTCAGTGGGATACAAGATAAATTAATAAATTAAAATTAATATAAAAAAATGTTGGTTTCACTATAAAAAAAAAAAAAAAAGTTAAAGGTTAAATTGTACCGTTGCATTCTAAACTATTTAGTTTTCACGTAAGATAATCTTGCATCCTAAATTATTTCTTTTTTACGTAATGTACTCAAAACTTTTAATTTTAGTAAATTACACTCGTTAAAATCAATTGCATTTGAGATTTAATAAGTAATGAATGTTATCAAATTGATAATTTAAACACATAATTTACACATAAAAGATAAAAATCATCATTGTTACATGATTTCTGAAGAGGATGAAGGAGGAGAAAAAGAAAGAATGAAAGAGCCTGTTTCTTTCAAGATGCCATCGATTCAGAAAAAACTGTTATGAAATTCCTTTATATAAAGGAAGAAACAGGAGGGCTAAAAAAAAAGACGGTGCGTGTGTGCAGAAAAAGTGAGAGAAAACAAAAAAGACTTCTCAGAAGAATGTGCGTGTGTGCAGAAAAAAGGGAGAAAACAAAAAAGGCTTCTCAGAGGACTGTGCGTGTGTGCAGGGAAAGGTGAGAGAAAACAAAACAAAACAAAAAAGCAAAAAAAGCTTGTGTGCAGAAAAAAAAAGTGAGAGAAGAAATATATATATATATATAGAAAGGTGCAGAAAGTGTGGGAAAACGTGGGAAGGAAACAAAAAATTTTGTACAGATAAATCACGTTTAAATTAAGTCCTATATATACTTTAAAGTGTGAGATTGTAATTTATTTTTTGACACTCTCTATGAAGATAAATTTTATATACGTCTTATGGTGTGAGATTTCTTATTTGTAACTCTTAATAAATTCCTAATGCACTCATAGTGTGTGGCTTCTCATTTTTATCACAATCCTATGATTATCACTAAGACTTTGATTTCTTTTTAGAGATCTATATAAGTTAAATGTGATTTCAAAAAAATTAAGGATTAAAAGTTTCTCAAATTATTAAGTACGATTCTTTTTAGAGATTTATATGAATATTTTTATTTTACAAGCTTGTAATTCGATTATTTATATGGGAGATTATGTGCATATGATATATAAAAATATTCATATAAATCACACTATACCCACCAAAAAACAATCAAAGAAGAAAAATAATAATAAAAAATGAGAGCAAGCAACCGTCACTTGTATCTCTTTCTCAATATCTTCACAAAAATATATATATATGGCTCACATATATATATATATATAAATACATTCCCGAGTCCTCAACTCCAAAAGAAAAACGTGTGGAAGGGATAAGGGAAATCCAAATCACTTTTGAAAATTAAATTGTTAGCAAAAAAAGGGAATTTTAATTCCTCTTGAAATTAGAAGATCAGTCAAAACAAATCAAATCATAACAAATCTAATATAAATGGTAGATTTAATTTTAAATTTTGAAATAAAAAAAATAGAAATAAGACAATAATCTCAAAAGAAATTCGGAATATTAAATACCCCAAAATTTAAAGTGCATAAATTGGGCCCTTCTATGGTCCTTTAGTGCAAAAGATGAGCCCATTATCTCATAAAACCATATGGTGATTAAATATAATTTTTAAATCTCAAATTCAAATAAAAAAATCTCAACACCAAATTCAAAAAGGATCCTTTTAATTTCCTATATGGTCATATACCGGGGAATTATCCAAATACAACTTTCAAATCCAAACTCTAAAGTAAAATTCCAAATCGAATTTCAAAAAAACATCTTTGAATTCCTCCTATAGTCATATATCAGGGAATTTTCCAAAATTCAAAACTCAAAACTCAAGAACTACGATTGACTTGATTCCCTATGAGATACGTAGGCAACCTAAAATTTAGGTGCAGTTTCAAGACCAAATTCAATTCTAAAATTCCCATAAAAGATAAAATCAATACAAAACCAAATCAAGTTTCAAAGTGCGTCAATTCTTCATAAGGTCATACACCAAGAAATTATCCAAAATTCTCAAAATCAAATTTTGAATTACGATTGACTTGATTCTCTCTCGGATACGTAGGCAACCTAAAATTTAGGTGTAGTTTCAAGACCAAATTCAATCCTAAAAAAAAAAAAATCATCATAAAAGACAAAGTCAAAACAAAACTAAATCAAACTTTGAAGTGCATAAATTCCTCATAAGGTCATACACCGAGGAATTATCCAAATTTTTAAAACCAAAATTCGAACTACAAGTGGCTTGATCCCTTAATGGGGTATGTAGGCAACTCGATAAAATTCACTGGGTTCAGCCGCAATTTTAAATCAACTCAAATTTCCTAAATTCACAAAAAATAGAATTTACCATTTTAACTGGAATCAAAAGGCCTTCTCTTGTACCAAGAGATTGTAATTAAGAGGTTATTCTTATAATTTTGGATGGGCCGAACTAAAAATAATAAACTCCTATACTAATTAAATCCTAGTATAGGTAAAATTATGTTGTGTGTGAAATATTATTTTAACATTAATAAATATTTTCACTCAACAAAGAGTTAACATCTATAAATCCAAAAAAGCATATAAACTCTAAATTACAAATTTAAAAGTTGATTAAACATCCCATCTAACAAACAACTTAAAGAAAACATAATCTAAAATACCGATATGCACGTTTAGTGCTCTCTTTGAATCTAGAAAACACACGTTACACAGCACTCCAACTATGAAAAAGAAAAAACAAAAGTTGAAGAAATGTTAGTATAATAGATATCACAGACACCAAATCTAAAGAAATGTTAGTTGAAATGTTGGAGGGGCACTTGGCGGCTGACGGCACAAGAGAAGTGCTCGAGTAACAGAGTAAGTTTGAGAGAGAGAGAATGAGGCCTTAGTTTAGGTTTTCATTATGAAGTTATGATTTGGTGTGTGAAAGTGCAATAATATAATTATAAGTAACACATTTTTTTTTTTTGTACAATATATAAAGATTAGATTGGATTGAATTGGGTATTTTAAAAGTAAGATTAACATCTGATTCAATCTAAGTCAGTTTTAAAGAATTCACATATAATACAATCTAATTGAGGTCGGTTATCCGTCAAAGATAGATTGTATTGGATTAGACCGGACGGTTTGATCAGTTGATTGGATGGTATTAACACCCCTAGAAACAGCTGTTGAAATAAAACTATTAAAATGACCTAAGCCATGAATTCTTCCAACAAGTACATGAAATTAGTGTGGAAAAAAGACGGAGTTGTCAATCTTTGATATACAAATAAACTTATCTTCTGTGTAATTGTCTGTTTGATTTACCATTTTAAGAGTCGGTTTTGAGTATGATCCACTTCAAGAATATCAAAATGATATATTTATATGTTTCTAAAACGGTTAACATATGAATGAGAAATTGAAACTTAAAGTGAAGTTGAGAAAACTAATAAAAAAACTATCTCATATCGAAAAGAGACATCTTAGCCTTATAAAAGGGACCCCAACTCCTTATTTGAGACATAATAGAATTTTAGTTGTCTTCTCCTCTTAGAAATTCCCCCTCCCTCTTGTGTCCTTAGCGTGTATGGATTGTAATTTCAATTTTTGTAATTGTCATATTTTACTTGTTAATCTATCGACGGTAGTAGAGTTGAACGAAGCGACGACCAATTCTCAACCGCTAACACCGGTGATGAAGGCAGCACTCGGGGCGTCAGGGCAGTGGCAGAGTCAGACAAAGTTTCGACTAATTTTCAACCGCCAACACCGGTGATGAAGGCAACACCCAGGGCACCAGGGTGGTGGTAAAGTTAGATGAAGCGATGACCAATTTTCAACCGACAATGCCGTCGTTATTCATTTCTTAAATCTTGGAGGAAAGTTATTTTTTTAATCACAATCTTGGAGAACGTGACTTTCTTTCTAAAGAATAGGAGTTGTGAATGAGGATTGAACTTTTTCTCCTACACATATATATGTTGCCACGTCTATCTAATAGCCCTGAAAAAAGAAAAAGAAGAAAATAACATATGTATAGTTGTTCTATAGTTCCACAGGATATCTGAACCACCCCTGTGTTAAGTTGTATTATTAGAAAAGGATTCGACATTTGGGTTCTAACTTTCTGTGGGGCTATTGAAGGGTAACTTTTACTCGACTGCCAACTGAATGAGATCTAATAATGATAGTGAGCTTGTCTTGGGCTAACGTGAAGAAAATAAAACAAGAAGAAAATAATATAGTTTCACAGTATATCTGAACCACTCATGTCTTGAATTGTATTATTAAAAAAAATTCAACATTTAGGTGACATTTAGTTTATGAATTTATAATTATGATTAGTGATTCTGATTTTGAAATTTAAATTTTATAAGAAAAAAATACTGTAACGAACTAAGAACGATGATTCAAAATCAAGTCAAAACCCTCAAAACGAACAGAGCATTAGGTTCTAACGTATTCTGTGGGGGCATTGAAGGGTATTTCAGTACTTTTACATGACTGGCAACCAGATAAGATTTGACAATGACAATGAGCTTGTGTTGGGCTAACATGAAGTCGGATGTTATTCGTACTAGTAATACACAGGGCATGGACATGTATGGGTCTACACTTGTTAAATGTTAAGCTTTTTTAGGGAAAAGTTTGCCGTGTTTAAAATTGTTTTTATTTTTATTTTTCATGTTTTTTGAAAACAAAAAAATAAAACAATTTTAAAACAGTGTTTAGTATAATTAAAGATAAAAAATAGAAATGAAAACGATTTTTTAATTTAGTGTAAAATGAGAGAGAAATAAAAAAACGACTTTTAGTCGTTTTTTATTTTTTGTTTTCATTTTCTCATCTCTCGAGCAGAGAGAGACATTAATGAGTTTTTTTATACTGAAAACAATCTCTTAATAAAACTATCAAACACATTTTCAAAAATGATTTCTGTCTAAAATTGAAAACGTTTTTATTTCTATTTTCATATAAAAAATAAAATCATTTTAGAACGAATTTTAAATACACCTATTAATTCTTATTCTATTCAGTAAAAGAAATTATAGTAAATATTTCACTCACACGTACCCACAAAGAATTATAGTAAATATTTCACTCACACGTACCCACAAAAAAAAATCCTACATATGTGCTGACATTTCAGAATTAATTTTCAATAATTCATAAAATACAACTAAATGGTTAACCATGGGAATTGATTAACCTTGCATTTTGAACTGTTGCATTTTTCCATCTTCAAATTGCTATGCTTACTTCCCCGACTTCTCAGCAATATCTATTTTGACTAATGAAATTTCGAGAATACCTTTTTTTGTTTCTAGTGTATTACTTTATCTCTATGATCAAATAGAATAAATGACTTATGAAAGGGTATTTTCAAAATTTCATAGGTCGAAATTGACAATTGGCCGAAAAAGCAACACGAATTCGTAATCTGAAAGTACATAAGTGCAACAATTCAAAATGAATTGATAACCCCAAGGAAAAATAGAGCAACATCCTATTCCTGTTCCTTACATCTAAAGAAGCCATATCTTATTACACAATTGAAACAAAAGTATGCTGTGCACAAGTTATTGGTTAATCGTTCGCAAGTTTGTGTTTCTGGTGGTGGTTGATGATTACGGGGATTTAGCAATTGAAATGGCATTGTGTATTGGAGCATAACATGTTAAATATATTATTATTACATTTTTTGGTGCTAAATATAAAATTAATATTAATATTTGTATCAGAGATGGTCAAATCTATACACAACGTAAGTTGAAGAGGTTTGACACATGCGCTTGCGTCACCCACACACATGACACATGCATATCATTGCTGGCCTTGTCCTTGTGTGTATAAATTGGTGATCACCGACAATAGAAGCACAAGTTTTTCTTTATTGATACGTTTACCTTTCAAGTAATTCAGCAACTTTATAGTCTCCTTCAATCAGCTATTATAATGAGTTCGGACACAGCAAGTGGGGATTGCCTTGGATGGGCAGCTAGAGATCCATCAGGAGTTTTGTCACCCTACACATTCACCCGCAGGTAATAATACATATACATAAGACGTATACATGTGTGTGTGTGTAAATATCAATCACTATTTGAAGTTAAATATGTTGAATCAATCGCATACATATAGCATTAAACATGTTATTATTGTTCAGGGCTCTAGGCAGTGATGATGTTTCAATAAGGATTACGCACTGTGGTGTTAGTTATGCTGATGTTCTTTGGACCAGAAACAAACATGGAAATGCCTTGTACCCTGTTGTTCCCGGGTGGGCATCCTATCACACATACTCATCTTTTTCTTATCAACCCCATATCACTTAACTGTCTAATACTTTATTAATTGCATAACTAATTAATGCAGGCATGAGATTGCCGGGGTTGTGAAAGCGGTTGGTTCTAATGTTCATCAGTTCAAAGTCGGAGATCATGTCGGAGTCGGAACTTACATCAACTCTTGCAGAGAATGCGAGTTTTGCAATAATAACCTTGACATTTATTGCGAAAAGGGTGCGCTTTACACCTTTAATGGCGTTGACGCTGATGGTACCGTTACAAAAGGAGGCTATTCCACTTACATAGTTGTCCATAACAGGTGATTTGATTCTATTCCACATGCGGATCTGTAAAAAGGACATGGCTCAAAAAAAGTAGTTTAACTGTGACCACCATCATCAACATCAACAGGTACTGCTTTAGAATACCAGACAACTATCCCTTGGCTTCAGCAGCACCTCTACTCTGTGCCGGGATCACTGTATATTCTCCGATGATGCGCCACAAGATGAATCAACCGGGAAATCTCTGGGAGTCGTTGGGCTTGGTGGCCTTGGTCACATGGCTGTCAAGTTTGGCAAAGCTTTTGGCCTGAACGTAACTGTTTTCAGCACAAGCATTTCCAAGAAAGAGGAAGCTTTGAATCTTCTTGGTGCAGACAAGTTTGTTGTCTCATCTGACCAAGATCAGATGAAAGTAAACAGACCTTAGTGCCATAGAGTTCAAAACTCCTGAGGAGTTATGGAAAAACAAACCACTTGATTTGTCCCATTTAAGAACCTTTGGGTGTGCTGCCTATGCTCACCAAAAGAAGGGAAAGCTAGACCCTATATCTGTTAAATGTGTTTTCTTAGGATATCCTGAAGGGACTAAAGGTTATCGGTTGTGGGTTAGAGATGGAAAAGGTTTTAAAACAATAAACATCAGAAATGTCATATTTAATGAATTTGATTTTCCATGTTTATCTCACACTAGTATGCCTGCAGGAAAGGGTACTTCCTTAACTAACAATGCAGGTGCTACAGAGAGTCAAATTTAGGTGGAGCCTCCAAAAGGAAAGACGGACATTGATCAGGTGGAGCATGGGCAATCTCAGATGCAACATATTGACTCTGGAAATACCTCTGATGAACCAGAATTTCAGCCATCAGAAGAAATGCAACCCACTCCAGAACTTGATCATAATAGATCACAGCCAGATGACTATGAGCTAGTCAGGGACAGATCTAAGAGAGTTTCCAAGCCAACTCAAAGATATGGGTTTTCAGCCTACTCAGACCTCTTAGCCTATGCTTTCACAACAGCTATGAACATAGATAAACATGAACCAGAAAGCTACAGGGAAGCTGTCAGTTGTAAAGAAGCAAGCATGTGGATTAAAGCCATGAAAGAGGAAATGTCCTCTTTATACAAGAATAGAACATGGGAGATGGTGAAGAGACCAAAAACTCAGTCTGTGGTAGCCTGCAAATGGATTTACAAACTCAAAGAGGGATCATCCGACTCAGAACCTGTGAAGTATAAGGGAAGATTGGTTGCCAAGGGATTTACACAAAAGGAAGGTGTGGACTTCACAGAAGTATTCTCACCGGTGGTCATGTACAAGACAATTAGGATCATGTTATCTCTTGTGACACAATTTGATCTAGAACTAGATCAAATGGATGTCAATACTGCATTTCTCCATGGAGAATTAGAAGAAAGGATATACATGGAGCAGCCAGAAGGTTTTAAAGTGCAAAAAGAAAATGACATGGTGTGTTTCTTCAAGAGGTCTTTATATGGCCTCAAACAATCTCCCAGACAATGGTATAAAAGGTTTGATACTTTTATTACCAAGCAAGGATTTGCAAGGAGTTGGTTTGACACTCGCCTATACTATAGAGGATGCAACATCTGGAGTGCAGAGTACCTATTACTGTACGTTGATGACATGTTGTTAATAAGTAAGGAGAAAACAAAGATAGTCAAGATGAAAGAGATGCTGAAATCAGAGTTTGAAATGAAGGACTTAGGTCCAGCAGGGAGAATTCTTGGCATGAAAATTAATAGAAACAGGAGTACAGGAATCCTATTTCAAAATCAGAGAAAGTACTTAGAGAATGTGACTGAAAAATTCTCTATGAGAGGAGCCAAAGCACCAGGACAACCCATAACCTCTCAATTTCAATTATCATCTCAACAGTGTCCTAAAAGTGAAGAAGAAAGAAAGTTTATGGAAAGAGTTCCGTATGCTAATGTTGTGGGATCGGTGATGTATGCGATGGTCTGCACCAGACCGGATTTAGCTCATGCCATAAGCACCTTGAGCAGATTTATGTCAAATCCTAGAAAGTATCACTGGGAAGCAATGAAATGGTTATTAAAATACATTAGTGGTACCACCAGGTATGGTTTAAAATATGAGAAGCATAGACCAGAAGTTACAGTTGATGGTTTCGTAGATTCTGACTATGCTGGAGACAGAGATAGCAGGAAATCAACCACTGCCGACTTCTTTATGGTGAGTGGTAATTGCATTAGTTGGAAGTCACAACTCCAACCAGTTGTTGCATTATCCACCACCGAAGTAGAATATATGGCAGCCACTGAAGCTATCAAATAAGGCATTTGGATACAAGGTTTGCTCAAGGAACTGAAGCTACTCGAAGGAACAGGAACTGTATACTCTGATAGTCAAAGTGCAATACATTCGTGTAAAAATCTTGTGTATCATGACAGGACAAAACACATAGAAGTCAAATATCACTTCATCAGGGAAAAGATAGCTGAAGGAGAGATCAACATTGAAAAGGTTCCAACTGAAGAGAATCCAGCAAATGTTGGGACGAAGGTTGTAACTCTTAGCAAGTTTAAGCATTGTCTTAACCTGCTAAGAATTGACAATGGCTAATGACAGATGAGGATGAGCAAGGGTCCAGAGGAAGGGAAGATTTGCACTAAGGGATTATATGTAATTGAGGTGGAGATTGTTGATTCAATTACATATAATTAAAAGGAATATTACTTCTGCAACAAATGAAGATAGAAGAAGAAAGAAAATGACAACTCTTTCTTACTTAACTTCAACAATACGACAGCATTATTGGGAATAGTGTCCTAGAAGCATGAGATGTAATAGGATATTTATTATTTAATTAATAAAAGAGTTTATTCATCATTTTATGTGCATATATTTATGAATATTTTATGAATATCAAATGAAAATTTCGTGATTGTTTATGTAACCTTAAACATAGTATATAAGTGTTATATACGAGAGGATAGTGTTTAAGGATAATAATCAAAAACATTATTCATGATGAATTTAATTAAAGTTTGGAATCTTTAATTAAAACATTATTAATACATGTCATTCCCATTTAGAATGGAACGGTGTTATTCGCACTGTTAATATGACGAGATATTGAATGAGTGTATTTCGCATAATAAGATTATGTGGAACAGAGACACAGACACAATATGAATTTCTAATAATTTCCGTTAAGCATAGAAATTCTAATTGAGTCTACCGATGGTCATGTATAGGATGATCTTAATCCTGAGTTCTTAACAAACTCCTATTTATGGATTTATGTCTTTTGATTTACTCGGTACGG
>NW_010367461.1:60323-103558 GCF_000414095.1 Morus notabilis | reverse complement strand
GGAATTCTAAAATTAAATACTCGAAAAATAATTAATTGAGAATTAATTATTATTTAAATAATGTGATTATTTAAATTTGAATTTGAATTGTAAACATAATTTAAATTTATCCATTCAAACTTATTTGATAAGTTGTTCAATTTAGAATTCAAATTAATTTAAGTTTGACTTAAATTCGAATTTGAAACTGAATTAAAATTGGAATACTGGATAAAGGATAAAATCTCTTCCTTCCCTATCTGCTATTGGCGCCATACACAGGGAAAAACCCTAGTGATATGGCCGGTCACCTTGGAGATAAGGGGAAGGGATTTTCTGTTCTAAATTCAAAATTGGAGATAGGGATTTGATTTTGTTTTGAAGTTTGACTTCTACTCTTTAAATATGAGAATGATAGAAAATTGTGAAGACAATTTTTGAAACATTTTTTCTGCCCTAAATTGTTTGGTGGCCGAAATTCATAGAAGAAAAAAAAGAGCAAATATTTTTCTCTAAAAAATTCCACATCGTGCATGCGTTGGTGTTTGTGAAAATTCGAGTGTTTCAGAAACCTGTTTTGTCTCACGTGTGCCCACACACACGTCTACGTAGAATCAAGGAATTGACGTGGAAGACTTTGGTTTTCTAAACACAAAGATTGGAGCAAGGACTGTTCGTGGACAAAGAACTCAAGTTATCATCCGAGTCGGCTTCTAGATATTTTTCCAGATTGAGTTCTTGATATATAAATTAATGCGATTAATTTATTCGTGCATAAATTAATATAATCTATAGAGTATCTCAAAAGTTTTATGAAATTTTTGTTATACACGATCCGCCTCTCCGCCACGCTTCCGCACCCGAATTCGATTCGGGAACCAGCAAGCATTACCAAGAGGTGAAGGAGATGACGTGGAGTTAAAAATACAGCCGGAGCACTGGTAATGAACCAGCCTTAGAAAAGTCAAACTTCTTATCCATTCTTTCTAATATACATATAGATACTCATTTGTACGGGGATATCACGTGTAATGAAAAACATAAGGATTCTTCTGATTTTAGAGAGAGAGAGTACGTGTAACAGAAAGGGGGCCTTAGAGAGAGAAACATGTGATAGAGTGAGAGGGATTTTTCTTACTTAGGGTTTCTCGGGAAAGAGGGCTGGAAATTTTTTGGGAAGGTTTTTCTCTCTGTAATTGCTATTGTAATCAGAATATTTGTTTATTAGTGCAAATCGAATTCCTCTGGGGAGTTCGCGAAGACGTAGGTGGATTTGCCACCGAACTCCGAGATCAATCGCTTGTGTTCTTGAGTTTTCGTTCTGTTTTTTGATTCTGTGATTGAAGTTGGTGTTGGATAATTTTACAACAGTGGTATCAGAGCCGGTTATAGGCGATCAATTTCAATCCAGAGTCAAGTTTGAGACCACTGGAGGGAGAAGAAAGTCTTGGTATAGGGACGATTCATTCAGACTTTGACGAGTTCAAAGACATTCCTCTGAACGAACAACCATCGGAGGAAAATCCAGCCACAAGATCGGTAGATCAGACAAGGCAAATTCAAGATCCTCTTGAATTCAGAATTATGGGAAATCTAAGAGTGGAGATTGAGAAGTTTGATGGCTCTGGAGACTTCCGCATATGGAGGAGAAAGATCAAAGGCCTTCTTGCTCAACAGAAACTGCTTCGTGCCCTTGAGGAATCCCCAAAATGGCCGGATGACTAGAGTGAAGATCAGAAACAAGAACTCTTGGAAACGGCAACAGGTATAATCATTCTACATCTTTCAGATGCTATAATTAGAATGGTTGATAAAGAAGATACACTTGCAAAAATTTGGAATAAACTGGATGAGTTGTTTCAGAAAAAATCCTTAACAAATAAAATCTTCTTGAAAGAGAGACTGTTTGGCTTTAGGATGAACACTGCCAGAACTCTTGATCAGAATCTTGATGATTTCCTAAGAATGAATATAGAACTGGCTAATTCTGGTGAAAACGAGGCATTGAGTGATGAGAACCAAGCTATAATCCTGCTGAATGCACTTCCCGAGTCATTTAAGGAGGTAAAGTCTGCCATTAAATACGGCAAGAAGTCAATTACCTTGGAAGAAGTCATCTCAGCACTGAAGTCCAGAGATCTTGAAATAAAAAATATAAAAAGGAGAGTCTTCATCGGGGGAAAATCATTTTGCAAGGGGCAGAAGTCAGGAACGTGGAAGTAATCGAAGGGGAAGAGGCAACAATAGAGGGAAAAGTAAATCATCCTCAAAAGGCCCTGGACAAGGAAGAAGGTGTTTCTTCTGCAACAAACCAGGCCATCTTAAGAAGGAATGCTATGCCTATCAGAGAAAGCAAAAAGAGAAAGGTCATCCATCAAACGGCTCAGACAACCATGAAGCTGCAAATCTTTTAGATGGATATGAGAGTGGTGAAGTCCTTTTGATGACAACTGAGGCTAAAGATCAGGACTGGGTTCTTGATTCTGGTTGTACCTACCACATGACACGTGATAAATCATGGCTTACAAACTTCAGAGAGGTGAATGGTGGCAAAGTGATGATGGGTGATAGTCATACTTGCCAAGTTGAAGGATTAGGCACAGTTGCCATAAAGATGTTTGATGGCATTGTTAGAATCCTTAAAGATGTAAGATATGTTCCTAGCCTAGCCAGAAACCTAATATCTCTAGGTGTGCTTGATGATTCTGGGTATGTGACAAAGATAGAAAGGAATTTTATGAAAACATGTAAGGGCTCAATGGTGGTTCTGAAAGGAGTCAAAAAGGATGGGCTCTACCACTTGATTGGTGACACACTTACTGGAAAATTATCAGTGGTTGTTGCACCAGAGTACAAGAAAGTTGTTTTATGGCACAATAGGCTTGGACACATCAGTGAACGTGGGCTGCATATCATGAGTGAACAGAGGCTGCTGGGAAAAGACAGAGTCAGCAAAGTGGATTTCTGTGAATCATGCATTCTGGGAAAACAACATAGGCTCAAGTTTAAGGCTGGAACACATGAGTCCAAGGCACCACTGGAATACATACACTCAGACTTGTGGGGTCCAGAAACTACTCCAACACATGGTGGTAACTTTTATTTTCTATCTATTTCTAGGAAGGTTTGGCTCTACTTATTAAAGAACAAAAATGATGCTTTAAATAAGTTCAAACAGTGGAAAACCTTACAAGAAAATCTGATAGATAGAAAGGTCAAAACTCTTAGGACTGATAATGGACTTGAGTTTTGCAACAAACTATTTAATGATTATTGTGCTGAGACAGGTATCTAGAGACATAAAATAATTAGAAAAACGCCATAGCAAAATGGGGTTGCTGAAAGAATGAATAGAACCATACTAGATAAGTCTAGGTGTATGTTATTTCAGACTGGTTTGCCTAAGAGTTTCTGGGGTGAAGCTGTAATGACAGTAGCGTACCTAGTCAATAGATGTCCCTCTAGTGCCATAGAGTTTAAAACTCCTGAGGAGTTATGGAAAAATAAACCACCTGAATTGTCACATTTAAGAACCTTTGGGTGTGCTGCCTATGCTTACCAAAAGGAGGGAAAGCTAGACCCTATATCTGTTAAATGTGTTTTCTTAGGATATCCTGAAGGGACTAAAGGTTATCGGTTGTGGGTTAGAGATGGAAAAGGTTTTAAAACAATAAACAGCAGAGATGTCATATTTAATGAATTTGATTTTCCATGTTTATCTCACACTAATATGCCTGCGGGAAAGGGTACTTCCTTAACTAACAATGTAGGTGCTACAGAGAGTCAAATTCAGGTGGAGCCTCCAAAAGGAAACACGGACATTGATCAGGTGGAGCATGGGCAATCTCAGATGCAACATATTGACTCTGGAAATACCTCTGATGAACCAGAATTTCAGCCATCAGAAGAAATGCAACCCACTCCAGAACTTGATCATAATAGATCACAGCCAGATGACTATGAGCTAGTCAGGGACAGATCTAAGAGAGTTTCCAAGCCAACTCAAAGATATGGGTTTTCAGCCTACTCAGACCTCTTAGCCTATGCTTTCACAACAGCTATGAACATAGATAAACATGAACCAGAAAGCTACAGGGGAAGCTGTCAGTTGTAAAGAAGCAAGCATGTGGATTAAAGCCATGAAAGAGGAAATGTCCTCTTTATACAAGAATAGAACATGGGAGATGGTGAAGAGACCAAAAACTCAGTCTGTGGTAGCCTACAAATGGATTTACAAACTCAAAGAGGGATCATCCGACTCAGAACCTGTGAAGTATAAGGCAAGATTGGTTGCCAAGGGATTTACACAAAAGGAAGGTGTGGACTTCACGGAAGTATTCTCACCGGTGGTCATGTACAAGACAATTAGGATCATGTTATCTCTTGTGACACAATTTGATCTAGAACTAGATCAAATGGATGTCAAGACTGCATTTCTCCATGGAGAATTAGAAGAAAGGATATACATGGAGCAGCGAGAAGGTTTTAAAGTGCAAAAAGAAAATGACATGGTGTGTTTCCTCAAGAGGTCTTTATATGACCTCAAGCAATCTCCCAAACAATGGTATAAAAGGTTTGATACTTTTATTACCAAGCAGGGATTTGCAAGGAGTTGGTTAGACACTTGCCTATACTACAGAGGATGCAACATCTGGAGTGCAGAGTACCTATTACTGTACGTTGATGACATGTTGTTAATAAGTAAGGAGAAAACAAAGATAGTCAAGATGAAAGAGATGCTAAAATCAGAGTTTGAAATGAAGGACTTAGGTCCAGCAGGGAGAATTCTTGGCTTGAAAATCAATAGAAACAGGAGTACAGGAATCCTATTTCTAAATCAGAGAAAGTACTTAGAGAATGTGACTGAAAAATTCTCTATAAGAGGAGCCAAAGCACCAAGACAGCCCATAACCTCTCAATTTCAATTATCATCTCAACAGTGTCCTAAAAGTGAAGAAGAAAGAAAGTTTATGGAAAGAGTTCCGTATGCTAATGCTGTGGGATCGGTGATGTATGCGATGGTCTGCACCAGACCGGATTTAGCTCATGCCATAAGCACCTTGAGCAGATTTATGTCAAATCCTAGAAAGTATCATTGGGAAGCAATGAAATGGTTATTAAAATACATTAGTGGTACCATCAGGTATGGTTTAAAATATGAGAAGCATAGACCAGAAGTTACAGTTGAAGGTTTCATAGATTCTGACTATGCTGGAGACAAAGATAGCTGGGAATCAACCACTGCCTACTTCTTTATGATGAGTGGTAATTGCATTAGTTGGAAGTCACAACTCCAACCTGTTGTTGCATTATCCACCACCGAAGCAGAATATATGGCAGCCACTGAAGCTATCAAAGAAGGCATTTGGATACAAGGTTTGCTCAAGGAATTGAAGCTACTCGAAGGAACAGGAACTGTATACTCTGATAGTCAAAGTGCAATACATTTGTGTAAAAATCTTGTGTATCATGACATGACAAAACACATAGAAGTCAAATATCACTTCATCAGGGAAAAGATAGCTGAAGGAGAGATCAACATTGAAAAGGTTCTAACTAAAGAGAATCCAGCAGATGTTGGGACGAAGGTTGTAACTCTTAGCAAGTTTAAGCATTGTCTTAAACTGCTAAGAATTGACAATGGCTAATGACAGATGAGGACGAGCAAGGATCCAGAGGAAGGGAAGATTTGCACTAAGGGATTATATGTAATTGAGGTGGAGATTGTTGATTCAATTACATATAATTAAAAGGAAGATTACTTCTGCAACAAATGAAGATAGAAGAAGAAAGAAAACGACAACTCTTTCTCACTTAACTTCAACAATACGACAGCATTACCAAGAGGTGAAGGAGATGACGTGGAGTTAAAAATATAGCTGGGGCACTGGTAATGAACCAGCCTTAGAAAAGTCAAACTTCTTCTCCATTCTTTCTAATATACATATAGATACTCATTTGTACGGGGATATCACGTGTAATGAAAAACAGAGGGATTCTTCTGATTTTAGAGAGAGAGAGTGCGGGTAACAGAAAGGGGGCCTTAGAGAGAGAAACATGTGATAGAGTGAGAGGGATTTTTTCTTGCTTAGGGTTTCTCGGGAAAGAGGGCTGCAAATTTTCTGGAAAGGTTTTTCTCTCTGTAATTGCTATTGTAATCAGAATATTTGTTGATTAGTGCAAATCGAACTCCTCTGGGGAGTTCGCGGAGACGTAGGTGGATTTGCCACCGAACTCCGAGATCAATCGCTTGTGTTCTTGAGTTTTCGTTTCTGTATTTTGATTCTGTGATTGAAGTTGGTGTTGTATAATTTACAACACTTATCTATATCTACATAATAAGTCGTCAAAAGTTTTTCTAACATTTTCTTCGGTGGTCAAGTCTTGAACGTGGCTCTTATCATTGTGTTCAGGCCCTTGAAAAGTCATTAGACTTCATAGTTGATGCAGCTTCTGGTGATCATTCATTTGATCTCTACATGTCGCTGTTGAAGAGTACTGGAGTTCTTCTAGCCTTAGTGGGATTGCCAAGTGAAATCAAATTGAGTCCCTTGAACCTTCTTCTGGGTACTTAGGAAATTTCAAATGCTCAAACTTGTATAAAATTTGTACTTTCTGATAGTAAAAAGTTTCTTTGGTGAGTTAAAAGCTTATGAGCCTTGTGTTTGTTGACAATCTGACAGGAATGAAAACCATTTCCGGCAGTGCAGTTGGTGGTCCAAAAGAGACGCAAGAAATGATAGACTTTTGTGCTGCAAAGGGAATATACCCGAACATAGAAAATCGTTCCAATTCAGTATGCAAACGAAGCTCTAGAGAGACTGATAAAAAGGAATGTCAAGTACCGATTTGTGATTGATATCGAGAACTCATTGAAATGAGGTGGCCAATGAAAAGGGAATCTGTCTTTTCCTGCATATGCATGTCGGACTTAGTTTTCATTTTTGTCTTCCCATGAACAAGTATCTAGCCAAATGGCATTTGCATTCGACAAGTTTGGTTAGAAGGATTGAATAGAAGTGCATGAATAAATTAGAAAATAAACTGTAACCATACACTCTATGTTAGTGAAGAATGAAGAACTCTATTTTTGTTTTCGGTATAGTTTTGGATCTCCACATCACCGAATACTACTAGACTCTCTTCGCAAACAGATTGAACGGAGAACTCCAGACAATTAAAGAGCTTTTTTGCCTTGGCTTGTTGAGCTAGGTAGTCAGACGAAGCCATGGTCAAAACCTATGACTTTAGCCATAGATTGATCCAGCATTCAAAATTTTACAAGGTGCACATAACATAAACTTGCAATAGAAAATCTAAAAAATAAAAATAAAAATTACTTGTCTTATCAAAACATGCATGCAGCAGCAAAGAGTACAAAACCCCCCTTAAAAAAATAAATAAATAAATAACCCTGAGATGCTAGGCAGAAACCGTCCAAGAGAAACGGCCCTTATTTCAAAATATTGAATTTGCTATGAGAAAACATGTCTGACGAAAAGTTCTCCATTTGATGGCTCGAACGATGCCTCAACTACTGCATGACAACATTTACTAAGACATGTTGATCCGGGAATTCCAACAGCCACAGGCTTTGCCAGAAGCTTTACTCCTTGCTTCCAATATCTCTTATCTAAAAAATTTTCATAGCAAATGGAATCGAGGGAGGTAAATGAAACAGGTTGGGTAGAAGGTTAACAAGCAGCAATTTTTAAGTACCAGTATACCAATGGAACCAAACTATACCTGGACCTGTAGATAATAACATAGAATTATCTGAATCCATCACCCAGTCAATCCACAGTGCGAATCCATGACACATCCCGGACTCCACAAATTCAACCTGTCCAAAACATTTGCCCAACAATAATTAATCCGTCCAACATTTGTCAAGACTCCACATTTTAGAGTTGATGTTGGACTACTGATACTCATTTACCAGCATCAGAAGCTATCACTTTCCACACAGTTTATCTCAACACAACTGAATGCCACTTCACTAGCCAAAGAGTAATACTATTTACAATCTTGGATAGCTTTTGGGCGAAGTTATCGATACCTGGTTCTTTCCGGTTGATGGGCTTATTGGCTTTGAGAAATCAAACTCCATAATTGTGAATACATTGCTGAGTTTCTGAAATGGTTTCAAAACCGTGCATCAAATTCATCAATCTATCCTCCTCAAAATAGACTTTTTTTTTCTGAAAAATAAAAAACACTACATTTGTACAGGAACCTTATATTTTCCAGACTGCCAGATAGAACAAGGTAGATAAGGACCAACTTGTTCTGCGGGTAATTCACCACACGCCCCTAAGGTAGTGTTTACAACCGAGTGATCAAAACCTTCGATCTTGTCCAAGCATCGCCGACTATTCCACAGATCCTGCATGCAAAGTTACAGCTCCAAATGACTTAGTTCTATAGACCATCCTACTCAATTAGTGTCTTTCTAAAACTTTCTTCTTTGGAGTGATTAGGCAAGCATAAAGGAAAGGTGACGGAAACTCACAGGGAGAGACATGGCACAAGCCTTCAATAGCCCTTTACAGGGCACTATTAGTGCATCTTCCGATAGTAGAGAGCCGAGCATTGTCCGCTCCTTCCTTTACCCCAGTCCAAAACAAAACAAAAAAAAAAAAAAAAAAAAAAAAAAAAAAAAAAAGCAACCAAGTCCAATGAGATTTAGAAAAGGCAAAGAAAGTCAAAACAGAAATTAAGGGAAGAAATGCAATCATTATTTCGTGATTTACCAAAATCGCAATTTCTGCCACGGAAGCATCCCCTCAGTTCCACTATAGAAAGGTTCTCCGATCAACAAGTCAACCTACAAACACAACATTTCATATTCGGTTCATAATTTGTTAGTGGCAACCTGAATAATATATTTAAAGAAAAATATTAATTAGAAGAGGGTACAAATTCAGTCATCTGATAACTTTCCAAGAAATAGTGGTAAAAAACAAAAAAAAAAAACAAAAATTCAGCTCCTGAATTAGGTGAAAGTTACCTTTTTCTGATGTGTATCAATCATACTCGAAAGTGTTTTCTTCTTCTCCAGAACTTGTACGCGATCCATAGAGAAACCATTTGCATCAGCAACAGCTTCCAAGTATCGGGCACCCTTGCTCCGCAGCCCCGGAAACAATGATATTACACTTGATGTCTTTGAAAGATGCGCAACAAGAAGTGTCAAGAAAACACTATCATCTGCAACAACGCATAACGGATCAACTCTTCCCTTTAACTGCAAAGTATACCACGTAAGCCGTAAGCAGTCAGAATATAATAAATGATCAAGTTTGTCCGTTAGTTAATACGTACTCGAGTATTTGTGCGATGGTGATAGTGATAGTGATAGGCGAAGAAACGGATCGAACTTACTGCATTTCCTATAACTGTTGATATGAAAGTCCTCCATTCGCCGTCTCCATAGATTGCGACTCTTTCCGGTGATAATTCCAGCTGGAAATCCCCACCCTTGAAGCCATGCATCATAGGATGATCTACTTGTGACTGTGTCTTAAGATTATAAGAGATTCTGGTTTCATCATGAAAAGCTGACAAATGAACCTTTTGATCCTTGGCTAGGGGAATCCCTTGGCCTGGAACAAACCAGACACACTGTTTCCAGTGGTCGCACCAATCGTCATCACCTGATGAACCACCAAATTGCTTTGTCACCAACATCAACCGTTTAAATACAAACAAGACACGAAAATTCATACCCAAAAAAAAGAAAAAACAAACAAACAAACAAATAAACAAACAAAACAAAAAACAAAACATTACTCTGGTCATTTTGCACAATTTTGCATTAAGTTGCACAACTTTCTTTCCAGAATGCCTAAAAGCAAAACTAAAAACAAAATATGCCTTCATTCACTAGAAATATCTGACTCACTTTTATTTGTTGGCATACTAATCCATCTTGGGGCAGTGGAATAAAAAAGAGTTCCTTCACGATCCATCTGAAGTACCCACCTGGGCACAAACAAGTTTTCAGCACCAAAGTTATAAAAATTTATATCAATAAATATACGACAGTATCAGAAAGAGAAAGAATGAATAGCAAATACGATATCTACCATGAAATTACAGCATGAACTTGACCATTATTAGTTGCTCTAATGGAAAGCTGATTTTCTCCGTAACTGTCTGGCCGTTTCCAAAAATCAAATTCAAAAATTTTGAAGGGTTCTGAAAGCTGGATGAATTTTAAGTTGAGTAGGAAATAAACCTTAGAAATTGCAAGAAATATTGTTAATGATCCAATCATATACTTACGAGATTTATTTCGTTTTCTATCGCATTGCAATGCAAGGCATATTGTTGTGACTTGACACCTAAAATATTATTAAATCCGGCTGGAACAAGACGAAGGCCATCAGATGCCTGTGCTTCGTTATTATGTAAATCATGAAACCTCCACAAGAATGTACTTTCTACCAACTGTGAGATGGAGAAAGGGAGAGTGACAAGATAAACGGGCAACAAAATCAGAGAGAAAAATAAATATCTGTAGCTAAAAGAATTCCGTAAGAAATAAACAACTATAATAAAGGATACAATAAAACGAAAAGCAAAAAGTAGAAGATCTCTTCAGTCACCTGACCATATGCAGTTGCTTTGTATGGAATTGTTACTGGATTTTCTACTAACAGCATGTCATGTGCATGCTGTAGAGTAGGGATAAGCCCTTCACCCAATAGTTCCGAGTCCAGTATCTCACTAACCTGCAAAGAGAAATTCAAACGAGCCATAGATATGACAATAAGTGAATCGAAGCAACTTTATGAAAAGGGAGCACATTTGGTAACATAATGAAACCCGATATTTCATTCCACACTATCAATTACTGAATAAAGGCGATAACTTGTTTCTCCATCAATTACTGAATATTCAGTTAAGGCTAAAAAAACCACCATAAGTTTTAAAATCCATCCATTTTTCCCTCCTAACCAAACAAGGCCTCAATGTTTCTAAGAGTGTCATTAGTAATAGTAGGCAATATGCGACGCAAAAGACGGGCCACTCACAAGAACATCTGCTCGCGAAGGTATATCAACACCAACTCGAAGTTCATCAGAGCGCTTGTTGATGACATGAACAGCCTTTTCCATGGCATTGTGGCGCAGAACTTTCTTCATCAACTTCAGCATTGGAAGATAAGACTCACATGCTGTCACCATCGCGTTCCACTGCCTATTACTATTAGTATTACTATGATCACGTGTTGAAGCTGCTGCAGATCCCATTGCCCGAGCAGCCATCATTGACAACAAACCAGTTCCAGCACTGCGCGCGCACACACACACACACAATAGAATATTCTTGTACCGTTATCACATTAACTCTTAAGGCAGGCCCTTCAATTCTCACAAAGTTCAAAAAGTTATATGAACAGAATTTCTGTGTTAATATAAATTCTGCTGTTAAATTACATAAAAATCATATCAAAAGTAAGTAAATCGTATGTTTATATATAATTATCTAAGTATATATGACAATACATATGTGTGTGTGAGGGAGAATTTTGTGTAAGACAATGTATAAGTAGCAGTTTATTTACCCAATATCAAGAACGTGGGAAGGAGAGGTAATAGCCTTGTCAATGGCTTGACGAAAAGCTCGGTTCCTGGGAGAGTCATTGAGCATGTCCAAGTACGAGGTTGTAGCCAAAAGGGGTGAATTAGGCTGAGCATGTTCATCTTCATCTTCATCTTCTTCGATGACGACCCACTCCGAGTTGCCAGTAAGCGGGTCATGTCGGAGCTGGAACACGCGCTGGGTCGACCCGGAACTCATGGTTCGGATTGCGGCGGCGAAGCGAGGAAGAGAGGAGAAAAGGGTCTGAGAAGGAGGAGGAATCCAAGAGGGCATTGGACAGACTTCACTCTTCTAAAGTTATCCTTTTTTTTTTCCTCTAAAAAACACTCTTCTAAAGTTATTTCATATTTTTGAGTGTTTTATTAGACTTTTAAGCGTCGGGTTTGTTCGTTAATTTAAATTTTTATTTTAAATTAAGATGTGATTTTATATAAAATTTTTTTATTATAATAAAAAATTTAAATATAATTATTTATAAAAAAAATTTATTATAATAAAATTTAAATTGATAAAATGAACGAAAATTAATAAAATCTATATATAATACGACACAGTTGCATTTAGTAAATATGATAATAATAATTAAAAAAAACCAAATAGTTCCCTAGTGACCAGTGATGAAAATTGCAAAGCCAAAATGTGTTTCTTTTTGTTGCTTGCTCCCCTCTCTCTCTTCTCTACAATTTGGCATCAAAGGGAAGCGACGAATGTACGATGCATCAACGTGAGAATAGTTTGCTCTCAATTGAAACTGAAGCAAAGCAAACAACTTTATTATTGAAAAAAAAAAAGTTTGTTTAATGGGTTCCCACCAAAATGGAGCCTGATGTCTGATGCTCTTTACGTACATAAAAACAAAGCGACCTCTGAAGCTTCCTTCTTAACGAACTCCAAAAGAAAACCTTTTTTCTTTTTAATTCATATATAAAAAAGACTCGAGCTTTGGAGCTTTCTTTAATGGCGGTAGCCGCAGCAGCAGCAGCCTTTCAGGCAGACTGTATATTTTGCCAGATCGCCTCCAAATCCACATCCACCACTATTCTCCATTCTGTATCTTCTCTCTCTCTCTCTCTCTCTCTCAAGTGTTTTTGGGATTAAATTGATGGATTGATAAATATGTAAATGGGTGTGCGCAGGATGACAAAGTTGTTGCCTTTCCGGACATTAACCCTTCTGCTTTCAGGTTCCCACTTCAATTTCATTTCATTTCCACACCCACTTGCTTTTTACATTTTCAACTCTTAATCAAATTTTGTACCTTTTACTTTCGTCATGTTCCGCTTACAGCATAGATGTAGAACATAACGCACATTTACATTATTCTATTTGCTTAGGGTTTTTCATTTGCTCTGAAATTTTAGATTTTGTGAGTATTTTAGCCAACAATGAGGTGAAGAAGAAATTATTAGGAATTACTCTTTGTGCTTATTGGAGTATTTACACCGAGGAATTTTAGATTTTGGTATAATTGGTTTCATCAATTTTAACCAGTTCAGATGTTCTGAGAGGCTGAATGCGAGGCTAACTTATTGCTCCCGAAACTTAAGCGATTAAAGATTGGAGCTTTATGGATGTCATCAACCTTATAAAGAGATTAAAGATTAGAGCTTTATTCAATAGAGGATGGCATTAACCTAATTGTAACCTCAGTGAATGGATACTTGTGTTAGGTCCAAAACAAGTACAAATTGAAGACTATTCTTTGTCATCAACCTTATATATGGTTGTCGTCAACCTTAGATGTTTGTCTTATGTCCAAATTGAATGATTATTCTTTGTAGGCATTACTTGATTATTTCTGTGGCACATATTCCTACTGTTAGAGATCTTCAGAGGAAAGCTGAAGACTATTTTTTGGGTAAAGTTACTGTGTTTAAACGAATATTCTATGGTCTAATCAATATTCTTACTTTCTTCTTGAATCTTGAGAGTAATTGATGGTCTGATATTCTATTTCGTTTCATTCAGTGAGTCACATGTTAGAAGTGGGGCAAACGCTATTGGCGCGAGATGCACCTCAATGCAAGTACAGGTATCATTGCCTTGTTCTTGAAATTTCTCTTTTCAAGTTATATCCTTGAGTAATGAGTACTAGCATTCAGTGATGTGATGTGTTTTATTTTTCTTAAGAAGCCGTTTGCTTATGTTTCTTCTACTAAAATATGCAAGCATGCTGTAGCATTTCTTCTCTGGAAACTATGTAAATCTATGTGTATGTGTATGTGTATTACTTTGTCATGACTCCTAAGTTTCATGTCTTTGACTTTACTGTGTTTTGCGCATGTTGGTGTTTATGTGTTTGAGCTGTATATGTAATATGTGGATCCGGAGTGTCTTGTCTTGTATAGAAAATTTAGAGCGTATAAAAATTCGATGATTAGTTCTACTAGCATATGGTTTGGGTATTATAGTGCAAAACCGAATTAGTGCCTAATTCCTGGTGTCATCTTTTTACGCTTGGCCCCATAGTGGTTGTGTACTTGTTATGATAACACATAAAGAATGAAGTGAAAAACCTTCAATTAGAGTAGGGACTCTTACATATTCCAGAAAACAATTGGATAATAAAGTAATTGTTAATTGATTTTATTTTACTTTTTCTGAATAATTTTCTGCATATCAGTTTAATTGCGTAAATGAATTCAAATTTAAGTGCGATCTTCTTCTTTCATGACAGGTTTGGGTTTCACCAGCCTCCAATGAACAGTGTCAACCATTTACACCTTCATTGTCAGGCACTGCCCTACACACCCAGGTGAGCGATTTAGGGTTTCACTGGGGTCATATGCTTTAGCCTTATTTTAAATCACCTTAAAACTTTTTTCTTTGGGATGCTGAAGTTCAATGTGTAACTGAACAGATGGAAATGTATGAAATACTTGTCCTTTGGATCACTTGGATTTATTGAAGCTGACAAGTTATTGGAGAAGCTCAAGCCTTGATTCGCCTTTACTTTACAAAGCAAATTTGTTGTAATTGATATCTAAACACGGAAATATCGAGCATTCAAGTCAATATCACCTATTACTTTGCAGCTCCACAAAATAAGTATGTGTTACGTTGGAAGTGTTTGTAAATCTTACCCGCAGGGTTCTTTCTCCTATACCTAGTATGATCCATATTCACGATGCTTGAGATCTAATAACATTGTCAACACATCTCGGCTACTTCTATACCAGTTAATGATACTTGATGCTCATTGAAATGTTACAACAGTGCTTATGAAAAATGTTAATTCCATTGTTTAGAAAGGCTCCATTTCTTAGTCTCCTTGAAGGCTAATAATCATATATAGTGGAGCTGTTTTGCAGGTCTTCTTGGCTGGTCTCAGGATTTTGTTTAGCTAATTGGCTTGTAGACTACAATTGTCAACCTCACTCTAATTTAAAATCTGTTAGAACTCCCGATCTCGTCTGAAAATAAATAAATTTTCTATTCGACCTTTTAATGAGAAATAAGGCCCCTTTCGCAGGCATCTCACCCCTAAGACTCGCTTGCTTTATATAGAGAGTGGCTCGTGGTTCCTCAAGTACCAACCGCAAAAAGGAATGGCTTCAACTAGGCTGCCATCGGCCACTACTTGCTCGCTCGCTTGCTCGCTGGCCACCCCAATTGTCAACCTCACTCTAATTTAAAATCTGTTAGAACTCCCGATCTCGTCTGAAAATAAATAAATTTTCTATTCGACCTTTTAATGAGAAATAAGGCCCCTTTCGCAGGCATCTCACCCCTAAGACTCGCTTGCTTTATATAGAGAGTGGCTCGTGGTTCCTCAAGTCCCAACCGCAAAAAGGAATGGCTTCAACTAGGCTGCCATCGGCCACTACTTGCTCGCTCGCTTGCTCGCTGGCCACCTGGGCCTGCATTTCAAGTTTGTTATCCTAGTGACTCCTTCCCTCTGCTCCACTGCAAGCCTGGACCCTTTCAAAGCAAGGGTTTTTTCTAGTATCCAATTCGTAAACCCGGTTATTGAGTGGTGAAAACCTTCTGATTTTAACAATTTTGGGACAAGAAAACTTTAAAAGTAAAGGGGATATTTCTATTTACAATCTGTTAAATTTGGATTTATCAGATATGCTTATGGCAACTAGCACATCGAACTGACACAAGTGAAGGGGAATCTCGCATACAAAGATGGGTTGAGGTCTGACACGTCCTAGGTAATATGTATCATCAAGATTCAAGATCGATACGAATGTAGGACATTAGATATTGATGTCTCATATGAAGGATACAATGCGACACATTTGGGCCCTAATACTTTCGCAGGTTAAGGTGCGTTAGTGTGGCCTTGTCAATCACTAACCATACGTTGAACAATATCCAGCCTTTTTACCTCGAGCTTTGGAAAACGACATTCATCTGAAGACCTCTTCATTTGTGTCTACATTCGCAGTTCCACGATATGTGTTTGCCTGATTGATATTTGTTCACGTAATAATCTCATTAGGAAAATGACTGCAAATACAACGCCTTCCTCCTAATTCTTAGTAAATGCTTCTGATTTTACTCATTTTGTTCCCCCCTTGTTGAATCTAATAATTAATCTTGGGAAATTGACTCTAAACTTGTTGGAGCAAAGGAATGTGAAATGTACAGCCTTCTTTCTAGTTTTGTCAAATTCCAGATTTTTGTATTTAAAAAAAAAAAAAAAATGGAAGATGATGGCCCTCAGAATTAATGTAATGATGACTTGTATACATATAGGTCATGTTTGTTTGACCATATTAGAATACCGTATTATATAATAATACAATAATGTTATGTTTGGTGTGACCATTGTATTGTATAAATTAATACAGATGATCAATTAATACCAAAATTATTAAAATTTTACATTTTGACACCTTATACAGTATATCATGACACCAAACACCGTATTATTTATCATAATACAACACAATATAATATAATATACCTTATACAATACGATACGATACAAACTATCAATCATATCCATATGGATTTCATATAAAACAATACTTTTTTGGCATGTCTGGTCCACTTGGGGACCCATCTTCATCCTTAGACTGACCAATCTTATTCTTAATCATTGAGTGATGGTCGCCAAATTTAATGCCGAACAGAATGAGAGGCTACCAATAATCATCATCATATTAATAATAAGCTAATCCCATCCGTTAGGTAAAACACCCCATTATGCATATTATAAAATACGTATTGGTATTCTTCTGTTAAGGGATTGCTTTTTTAATCTTTGTGGTTTGGTTGGTGGCTAAAAAATAAGGCCCTTTCACAATTATTTATACGCGGGAAATTTAATAAGAAAAAGGCAAAAGAGCTCTATTGGCATATATATATATATATATATATATATATTAATAAAGGAATATTAGGATGGTTTGGCGTTTGGTGAGCGTTAGGCATGGGTAGCTGGCGCTTAGAATACAAAAGGAAAATGAGTTTTGAGGAGGCCATGAATATCTTCATCTTTAGGTATAGGTATGGCACAGCATTATTGTAGGACATATGGTTGAGTTGAGACAATATCCCTGCTTTTCATCTTTTGCGAGGATTTTTCACTCATTTAACTTTTTTTTTATAGAAATTGATGAAAATCTCAAAGAGCTTAACGATACTATTAAAGATGTTTCTTTGTAGCTAGGGGAGATTTCTCCATTGAGTACATATATATATGGGTAAATTTCAATAATAGCCTATGTATATGGCTATGATTGATGAATGCATTTGCATTTGCATTTGCATTTTTGAGGGAAAGTGTTAGTTGCAAACTTGCAACCAAAGCTAGAGGGGCAGTGGGCTGTTTGTGTGTCGTATGAAATTGGGCTGTGGGCTCCCAAGAATCTAACTGGAAGCGCTGAGACACCTAACCTTGGGGCCCGCCTTTGATAGGGCCCACAAATAGCGGCCAATTTGGCATTTGGCACAGACCACAAAGCACAAGGAAGCTTTAAAAGCAGCCAGCTAATGATGCCACGCGTCGTCTTCTCGCTGTGAGTGGCAGTGGCACTGCTTCTCTGGGGCCTTTTCCACGAAATCATTTTTATTCAGAACAAAATAATAATAATTAACAATAAACTTCATATAAATCCGCTGTCACTGTCACTCATTTTTCGTTTTCTCCTCTGTTTTCTTCGGTTGCCTTTTTTTTTTTTTTTTTTTTCAAAGTTTTGTGTAGGATACGTGGCGCGTATTATAAACGTTCAGAGTATTATCAATATCATGTAAAACATTGGAGATAACATGCTTTTTTTTTTCTCTGTGAACAAAATAATATGCAAATTTAATATCATAAGTTTCGATAAGGAACTATTTGTCCAATGAAGGATTGTTTTGGTGCTATGCTAAAGAATTTTGATTTTTTTATATTAAACCATACTAAACAAAATTTTCTATATATATTTTTGACCATCCACGAGTTCATGGCTTTGTGCTTTTTGCTTTGATAACTGCGTATACTTAAATGAAAGTTGTATTAAATTATATGAAATAGACAATCAACAAGCATCTTGACAATTATTTTTATCGACATATTAGGAATGTTTAAATATTTCTTCTTTTGTTGTGACAAGTGACAATACAATATCATCGCCTTTCACCATTAATATCCGAGCATTCATTTGATGTTGTGTCTTATTACTGTGTTATTGTATTATTACTCGACAAAGGAAAAAGGTCAAAATGAATGCATTCATTCTTTCATTTTTATTTTCTTTTATTATCACATTGCCCTTTTTTATTTTTTTATGTTTTTGAGAAATATATTATAGTCACATCATCTTTTATTATAATTGATTGTTCTTTTACAATTAACACATGCATTTTTTGTATTTCCTAATATATGAATCTCATGCCCTTCGTTGTTATGTTTAGTAGAGGAATTTATTTTCTGATTCGAATCATGATTCGTGATTTGTTATAAAATTTTTTTTCATAAAAAATACACGTAAATCAAAAATAATTCGAATCACATAGTTTGAATCTTCCAACCAAACGAACTGTAACTTTTATTCTAGCGTTTCCACTAATTGAGTTGTTTTCTCTCGTTGTTTAGATAGCCATAGTCCATGGAGAAGGAAAAAAAAATCTCATATATGATTTTGCAATGGCTTTGTTGAACATGAACAGGAACTTGTATGTGGGACTCGTACCAAGGACAAATGTTAGGTAGATGGAGTGAAATAAAAAATATAATAGACATGCAATTTGGCATACTGCCCGATATTTTGATATTTATTTTTCGATGGACCCAATCTAGTTTTCAATATTTTTGCTCTCTCAAATATAAATTAAAAATAATGGGAAAAGAAACACTTATCCTAATCCAGCTTCTTGAAAAAAATGGATGACTTGGTTTGACCGAAATGTAATGATGTAAAAGATTTTGGCTTACGTTTGAGCTGTAACAGCCAGCAAGAAAAAGAAGAAAGTAAATATAATGATATAAATTATAAGGGAGATTTATTTAGTACGTTGATATATCAATACGTTAAATTTTTTAAATTATTATTATTATATATGTATTTTATATAAATTTAACAAATAAAAAATTAAATTTATTATTATATTAGCGCACAAAAGAATATTCTAAATTATAACAAAAGTTGTTATACTTACTGCTTTTGTTTTAATGATTATACATAAATGATAAAAAATAATTTTATTCACATACTTTTTTTTACTCTCTACACTTCATTTTAATTATAATTTCTTATTAAAATAATAAAAATGAACTATTATAATAGATTTAATTATATAATTAATTTTATTATAAAAAATATAATAGACATGCAATTTGGCATACTGCCCGATATTTTGATATTTATTTTTCAATGGACCCAATCTAGTTTTCAATATTTTTGCTGTCTCTCAAATATAAATTAAAAATAATGGGAAAAGAAACACTTCCGAATCGAGCTTCTTGATAAAATGGATGACTTGGTTTGACCGAAATGTAATGATGTATGATCTTGGCTTACTTTTGAGCTGTAACAGCCTGCAAGAAAAAGAAGGAAGTAAATATAATGATATAAATTATAGGGAAAATTTTTTAGTACGTTGATAAGTTAAATTTTTTAAACTGTTATATATGTGTATTTTTTTTTTTTTTTACATGTTTTTATACATATTTGGTAAACAAAAAACATAATTTATCACTATATTAGCGCACAAGGTCCCAAATTATAACTGAGGTTTTTATACTTACTGCTTTTGTTTCAATGACCATACATAAATGATAAAAAAGTAATTCTATTCACACATTTTTTTTTACTCTCTACATCTCATTTTAATTATAATTTCTTATTAAAATGACAAAAAAATGATTATAATAGACTTAATTGTATAATTAATTTTATTATAAAAAATAATAATATTTTACTTTTTTCCCTTCACATACCTCACTTGTTATATTCTTAAATTCAAATAATTACTATTTCAAAATCTATGATAAAGCTTTATTTTTTTATCCATTCAATAAATATTCCAAAAAATTATATAGAAATATTTTAAATTTCTTTTTGCTATTTGTTCAATTATGATTGTTCTTTTACCTTATCTTTCATTTGTTTTGTGTTAATGTTTTTTATTCTTTTAATTATTTTATTTTTAAAACGGTAAATCATTTTGTTTTATTTTCTTTTTTGTTTCTTATAATGTAGAATTAATTTTTTTCCATTTTCTTCTTTTTTATATTTATTATGCTCGTTTATTTGTTTTTCATTCTTTTTTTATTTTATTTTTAATCATACATTAATAATATAATAAATTTTTTACCCTATTTTTTATTTTTTGAATTATATTGCTTTCTATTTTATATTTTTGAGTGTCTTTATATTTTCTAAAAAATATATTTTAATAAATTTTTTTCCTGTAAAAAAACTTCATCCCTAAAGCTTCAACTAAATAAAATAGAGAAATATAGAAATGATAATATTAAAATAAAAAATTAAAATAAAATATTGTGTGTAAAAAGAAAAATGATCAAGAATTAATAATCTTATAAAAATAGTTTAGGATAATTTTAAAATAATAAGAGTGTGTAAAAAGTAAATTCAATAATTTTAAATTATATGAGATGTGTGTTTAGAAAGATGATATAAAGAGTAAAAATGAGTGTATAAATAGAATGACCCAATAATAAATGGGGAAGAGTGGTGTTCTATAATTATTTACAAGAAAAATTTGTAACACCAAACAAAAATTCACGTTTAGTGTGAAAGTTTTCACCTTTTATTCTCAATCTCCTTCCTTCATGTAATAAAAGAAGGGGAAAAAAAAAAACCTTTCCCCCATGGAAAAAAAAAAGGGAAAAAAAAAATCCTTTCCTCCATGTAAAAAAAAAAGGGAAAAAAAAAATCCTTTCCTCCATGTAAAAAAAAAAGGGAAAAAAAAAATCCTTTCCTCCATGTAAAAAAAAAAGGGAAAAAAAAAATCCTTTCCTCCATGTAAAAAAAAAAGGGAAAAAAAAAATCCTTTCCTCCATGTAATAAAAGAAGGGAAAAAAAAAAAAAGGCTATACTATAGTCTATAGAAATCTTATTATCCTTCAACTATTTAACTTAATCAATGGGCACTTAGCCCAAGGATATTAGAACTACCACCAAACTCTTCATCATCATAATCACTAGTTAATGGATACTTAAAATTGAAATTGACAATCACACTGTTTATAAAGATAATAATAATCTCTCCTCACAATTCAAATATCCTCGTTTGCCTACCCAACCAAACACAAAAGAAGAAGCTTCCTCCTTTTCTTCACTTCTACACCATTATAAAGCCCCATTTTTTCTCTCCTCAAACCCCTACTTCCTCCTCCTCCCCCACCAAAATAATATATTTGAAAAGAGGGGAAAAAAAAAAAAAAAAAACTCTAGATCCTCTGTTTCATACCTTGATGGCTTCCTCTCCTCTGTTTTTTCTGTACTACTACAACATACTCTGTTTTCTCCTAACATTATTCTCTGTTTCCCATTCCTCAATTGTTCTCCTCCCTCTAACCCACTCTCTCTCCAAAACTCAACACAACTCCACCACCCACCACCTCCTGAAATCTACCTCCAGCCGCTCCGCCGCCCGCTTCCTCCGCCACCACCACCACCACCGCCAAGTGTCCCTCCCTCTCTCCTCCGGCAGCGACTACACTCTCTCTCTCACTCTCGCCACCACTCCTCCTCAGCCCGTCTCTCTCTACATGGACACCGGCTCCGACCTCGTCTGGTTCCCCTGCTCCCCTTTCGAATGCATTCTCTGCGAAGGCAAATCCAATCCCTCCACCACCCTCCCTCCTCCCAAACTCCCCCAAAACGCCACCGTTTCATGCCACTCCCCCGCCTGCGCCGCCGCCCACTCCTCCCACTCCTCCTCCGACCTCTGCGCCATCGCTCGCTGCCCTCTCGACTCCATCGAAACCTCTGACTGCTCCAACTTCTCCTGCCCCCCTTTCTACTACGCCTACGCCGACGGAAGCCTCGTCGCTCGCCTCCATAAATACTCATTCTCCATTACTCCTTCTTTGCTCCTCAACGACTTCACTTTCGGCTGTGCCCACACCGCTCTCGGCGAGCCCATCGGAGTCGCCGGCTTCGGTCAGGGTCTACTCTCCATGCCTGCTCAGCTCGCGAAACTCTCTCCTCAATTAGGACAACACTTTTCCTACTGTTTGGTGTCTCATTCGTTCGACTCGGAACGAGTGAGGAAACCGAGTCCGCTTATTCTCGGACGGAAGGAGAAGCGAGTTGAGGGGGAGGAAAGAGTTGAGTTTGTGTACACCACCATGATTGATAATCCCAAGCATCCTTACTTCTATTCTGTTGGTTTCCTCGGTATTTCCGTCGGGAAGAGGAACATTCCGGGGCCGGAGTTTCTGCGGAGGGTCGACCGGAGGGGAGGTGGAGGGATGGTGGTGGATTCCGGGACGACGTTCACGATGCTGCCGGCGAGTTTTTATGACTCGGTGGTGGCTGAGTTCGACCGCCGAGTGGGGCGAGCTCACGAGCGGGCGACGGAGATTGAGGACAAGACCGGGTTGACGCCATGTTATTTCTTCGACGACAATAAGGTGATTGTCGTTCCGACAATGACTCTTCACTTTCTTGGTGGGGATGAGAAGAAAAATAAATCATCGGGTGTGGTGTTGCCTAGGAGGAACTATTTCTATGAGTTTTTGGATGGTGATGATGCGAAGAAGAGGAAGGTTGGGTGCTTGATGCTGATGAACGGTGGAGATGAGAAGGAGTTGAGTGGTGGGCCGGGGGCTACGCTAGGGAACTATCAGCAGCAAGGTTTCGAGGTGGCCTATGATTTGGAGAATCGGAGGGTTGGATTTGCAAGGAGGCAGTGCTCATCGCTTTGGGATAGTTTAAACCAATGAAACCAAAGTATTGAAACCTTCTCGGTGTTGACTTTCTCAATCCGGGGAAGGTTTGACTTGGGCTGGGTTTTAAGTTAACGCCCACGTGGGGATTCGATCAGATTTCTCGTCCATGTACATGTTCTTTTCTTTTCTTTTCTTTTTTTTTTTTTTAAAGTAATAAGGTGGGTTTTGAAAATTGGTAAATTAGTATTGCAATTTGCACTCCACTTTTTTGCTTGATGCTCAGTTCCACTGAAAAATGTACATATCTTATATGTATAATGTCCGTGTTAGAAAGAAAGTGGGGCATGAAGCAAAAAATGAAGTGTAAACAAAACCAAAAGGCATGTGTAACATATAACGAATGATCCTATTGAGATTCAGTGTAAACTTTGTAAAGCAATCAATTTGTTCAGTCCATCCCATCCCATGTAAGCTGATTGTTCATGTTATATACACTTACACTTATAAAGCAGTGTACTTGATCATTTGGCTTACTTTGGCTCAGCATATTCAAATGAGATTGAGAGTTAAATGCTAAATGGCCGTAAAGTGGCCAAAGACTGAAAAGCATGGGTTGGAACAGGGTGTGTTTCTTAATGGCTTATGGCTCTATAGGACCCCGCCTAAAATTAAAACAAGTGATGAAACCATGAAATGAATTATACCCAGAACAGAGAAAGATGCTTTCGCATAAATATATATATATATATATATAGTAGTTATATATATATCTGTGTGTGTGTATTCTCGGATCAGATATTTTGGAGCAGCCCCCCATGAATTTAGCATGTGTAAATTTGCTTTCCTTCTGGCTTGTTAGATTTTCCAGAAAGGTGGCTATTACCAATATCTCGTTCTGGACCACCTTGCACTTAATACGCTCGTTTAAAAAGAGGGAGGAAAAATAAAAGCAAGGAAAGGGATAAGGATAAAAGAAAAAAAATCAGATGATGGGCAGAGGAAAATCTGTGAAGAAGAAGAAGAAGGTAAAAGGAGAATCGACCTTAGGTTAAAATAAACCCATATTGTAGTCTTTACTGTAGAGCGGGTTGAGTTGGTCGTTTTCTTCGAGATATGGATAAAAAAAATTGAGAATGACAAATTTTATAAATTTCCATTAAATTTTACCACTCATGTCAATATATCATTTAAATTTTAAAATGTGTATATTATATTTTTAAATTTTATCATTTGTGTTAATATGCCCTTCAAAATTAATTTTGTTAGATTTTTTTTAACGAAAATACTTATAAATATCTCTTTAAACTTTATTACTTGTGTCAATATGTCCCATAAACTTTAAAATGTACTTATTTTATCCATTAAACTATGATGTGTCTCTTAACTTTTATCCCTCTGTCTTGATTATATCAGTTTTTTAAACAAAAATATTGATATGACCATTAAATTATTAATTATTTATGATATTTGACTATTAAAATTTGTTAAGTTAATGAGTTTTTTAGGATTTGTGTTGATTTTTTTTAAAAGTACAATAAAATAAATTACCTGAACGCATTTAGATTTAGATATGCTATATACGTATATAGTATAAATATGCCTTATGTCGAACACTTCTATTTAGGTGAAATATTAAGGAAAAAACTAATAAAATTCATTATATTATACAGATTTGCTCCTCATTTTTTTTCCTATTTATTGCCTCTAATCAACTAATGTTTTGAAAATTAGTGCTTAACAAACATTTTTAGAGGAAAAAGTATTCAATAAACCTCAAATATCATAGATAATTAGTAATTTAATGGTTATATCAATATTTCTGTTAAAAAAAACTAATAGAATCAAGATGGAGAGAACAAAATTGAAGAGATATCATAGTTCGGGAGTAAAACATGTACATTTTAAAGTTCAATGGACATATTAACACAGGTGATAAAGTTCATGAGGCATTTATAAGTATTTTCATTACAAAATTTAAATGGAGTTAATTTCAAGTTGTATGTTAACACAAATGATAAAATTTAAAAGTATAAATAATTACATTTTAAAATTTAGAGAGCATAATGATACAAATGATAAAATTTTAAAAAAATTTATAAAATTTGTTCCCATAAAAAGGAGTTAAAGACACAACTTTTTAATTGCAGGATTCTTTAAAGTGTCATGACGTCTACCCACAGCAAAGTAACGAATAAAGTGTTATGTAGTAAAATAAATCCATCTCAATCTTTTACTTCTCTTTTTTTATCTTGTGTTTATTTGCTTGTCTTTTTTCGACAAAAAGAGACCATACATATTAGGTGGTGATTGGATTGTGATTTACGTCGTCCATGGACTTATATGCATTGAAGATGGTCTAACGTGTCTCAATTCTTTCTTATATTGAGAGTTGAGTATAATATTGCATTTAATTGGAGCAAATTAGGCTCATTTGTTGCCGACCATCATACAGTTCATGGACATGGACATAGGCCGCTCTAATAATTGGTTACACTTCAACTTTCCATTCCGAATACATTGGTCTTAAGACTTCCAAGTCAACTAATTACCCTACCACTCTGATAAGGTCTGAGAACAATACAATGCAATCTACTTTTATTATTGTTTGAAACTTTTTAATTCTCTCTCAGTACATATATAAAATTGCATTAATAGAACCATAATAGAATTTTAAACGATAATAGAACAGAATTTGACAGAAACACGATGAGTCAAAATTACGTAATACGTAGTACTGAGAAAATATCTTTTTAGTTAATCAAAATAACTCTCCTTTGCGCTCTCATTTAAGTTATTAGTTCAAAATAATGCTCCAGTGGGCTATACAAGTTTTGTATAATAGAGGCAAACTCCAAGAGAGTACTTTGAAAATTCTATAATGACACATTTATTAATATGAAATAAAACTCTGCTTTCAAACCCCAGGCGCATATTACTTAGAATTTTCATAATTTTGAATGAATGAATACTCATGAACGGGGAATGGGTAATGAGTACCTCTCCCAAGTCCCAAACAATTGAAACTGGAGTTGTTTAGTTGAGAGATTTGTATCCCGATTCGAATTATAATTCGTGATTCGTTAAAATATTTTTTCTCACAAAAAATACACGTAAATTAAAAATAATTATAATCTCATGATTTTAATTCATGAACCAAATGTAATGTAATTAGGGAGGCACGACAGATATAGTTGTAGAATTTATTTATGCATATGCAAATTTTATCTAGTGTAGCAATAAGCTTTTTCACCGACTTTAATTTGTTTGTCAACTAAGGGTCCGTTTAATTTACTGATTCGAGTTTGTAATTTGAGTTAAGATGTGATTTTATGCGATAATTTTTTACTGTAGTAAAAAAATTAAATATGACTATTTCTAAAAATTTTTTACTGTAATAAAACTCAAATTTTAAATACGAATCGGTGAAATGAACATGGTCTAAATTTTCTAAACTTTACGAAACTAAAGAACAAAAAAAAAACAAAAGAGAGTACGTAAACGCGACTTTATAGTGACAATTCAGGGTCACATGATTGTATTTGTGAGCATTGAAGGATAAAACAGAGTTACGTAATTTGGATTGCTTTTTGTGCGTTCGGTAGAGGCCAAAAAAAGAGGAGAGGAGTGCTTCTCCCGAAGAAGGGTAAACCCAGTTGTCTTTTGCAAGCCAGCTGTACACAGTCAGTACATACACCGACTCCGCTTTACCTCGTTATCACATCATTTCTCTCTGCCCCACTTTATTCGTTTACTGTTTCTCTTTTTTATTTTATCTTTTTGTCCTTATTTCCAAAGAATATTAAATTAAATTATATCACAAAACATCACGGGTATCATACTATAATGTAACTCCTCCTTATTAACAGTGTTTTTTCTTAATTTTTCCACAATTCAAACGTTTTGTATAGTTTTTTCCTGTTAAGTTTCGGTTTAAATTTTCTACAGTACTTTCTTATATGCTTAAACATAAAATTAAATTTTTAAAAAATAGAAATAAAGGATTTGATTTAAACCCGCAAAATTCCAAAAGCTCGTATTTTTAATTTAATTCGTTTAGGAAACGAGCGTTTTTATTATAAATTAAAATCAAACGAAAGTAATATTATATTATAGTTTTATAAGCATGAGAGTGGACACGTGGAGGAAGATGGAGGTGACGCCGCCGACAAATACAAGTGAAGTAGAGTAGAGTAAAATAAAGTAAAGGAAATGAGGATAACGTCAACAAGATTGACAAGTCCGAGAGGAGAGGACTGAGGAGAGTGGGGTCCATTGAAGTTTGAAGTAGAATAAGACGTGCGTGTGTGTCTCAAACTCTGGATACAGCTAAGCTACCTGTCTCACTCTCAATCTCCACTCGTGCACTTCTAGACGCTTCTCCTCGTTTTCTCCCCGGGGCCCCACTCTCACCCGTTTTGCATTTTGACACGCTGTCATTCGTTTGGCCTTTTCTCCCCTGGGCCCCACTCTCACCCGTTTTGCATTTTGACACGCTGTCATTCTTTTTTCTTTTCATTTTTTATTTATATATATGTTATACAAGATCTGACTGCCTCTAATCCGCATCGTACATTCAATTATCATAACAAAAATATTCACATAATATATATATATATATATATATATATATATATATTACAGGCAGCAATATGTAAGGCTCTCCGCAGTTTGTTGGGTTATGGCATGCATGCTGATATGGGGTGAGATGCCATTTTTAAAACTTAATGCTCAATAATTCTGCCACGTCAAAAAAGACAAAGCCTTTTTGTCCACGAAGAAACAGCAAAAAACAATGACGAATAAAAATGCCCTGTAGAAGAGAAGACGCAATTTTGAATTTCAAATCTGCATGATTTGTAGCTGGTCCATTATGTTGCATCTCTTTGTTTTATTCATGAGCAACCAATCATTTCTCCTTTTGTTTTCCATCCAAAAATAATGCATACAATCAAATTAGGACGTCAGTGACACGTAAATTTTAAGAAACTTCAGAGTTCCATCTTGATAATAAACTTGCTCATGTTAACGACACGCTAGCTTATTCAGTTTATGGCGTGAGAAAATATTTTCAGCTACGGCGCAATAATCTAAAATCAATAGATTGATATAGATAATTAAAATTTTCTACTATTGCGACACAACACAATTATACTTATTTCTATTGAATTTGGGCACAATTCTGATTTTACAAATATGTAAAAAAGATTATTCAAGTTTCATAAAAAAATAAGCGCCACCACTAAACTATATTTATCTCTGTCAGTCCACTTGTTTGCAAATGATTACTATAAACTAATAACAATTAAGAATGTATTTTTGTTTTCCCTTCAAAGGAAAAAAAAAAGAATGTCTTTTGTTTTAAAGTAAAATGACAGCCAAGATAATAGCCTATAACGATAATATAGTCTCATAAGATTAGTACAAGTCTAATATTATAACAATATTGGGAATATTATCTTTCATGTAGATTTTCCAACCGTTAGCTAGCGTATAATCTAAAACTCAGTAGTTCTAGACTATATGGAGTCATCTTAGGACGCAGAAAACGATGCTCATTCATGCTACATTAGCTTTAATGGGTTTGTTTAGCAGCGTCTTACTGCTTTATATGACTATATTTTAATAATCTATCTTGTGGAATTCTTGACTTTTAAGATTTCAGCAAAAGATATGGGAAAAGACTACAGAACCAAGATGAGTACATTGAATAGAAAACCCGACCAAATCTTGCGTTGATCAAGATTTGTTTTCGCTGTAAGAAGCTTGTAAACTTTAATGTTCATGTTCATGTTCATTTCATGCCTGCGCAATTCGACTTATTAATATATATATATATATATATATATATATATGGGTATATATAGTCTCGGTCCAAATAAAGTCTGCGCTCGTTGAAGGCCCAAGACATTGTGTATACATGTGTTGTTTGACCAAAAAGAAACGTGTAAACTTGGGTTATGTCCTTATTTTGGATTCCTTGGCGCTCAAACGGTCGAAAATGCAAGCAAAGCATCGCTTTGATTCCTCATCCCTCCCAACAATATTGCTTTATACCTTTTTGCTTGTTTCCATTAATTGTTTCTATCTTGATCTCCCATTGTTTTCACATTTGGTTCCTCTCCCATTATTTCCACCCCTTTGCCTTGCATCATAACATGTTTTCTCATTGACCTCATTTGTTTTTTGTTTTTTATTTTTATTTTTTTCCCCTTCACATTGAAAGGTAACAATATTAGATTGAGTTATACATATTTGATTGATAAAATAAATTGAGTAACTTTGGTTTGTATGACACAATTACCTCAAGGTGAGGGAAATTGATCATCGTAATTTTATCTTATTACAGAAAGTGCATAAATATATTCCTCAGGCACACAAATTTTGTTGCTCACACTCACACATGCATCACTCAAAGGACGCCGATTCTAGAATAGTGATATCAAGAGGTGGTGACGGCGAAGAAGAAGAATCCTTTTCAAGTAGTACTTGGCAGAAACCTCAAAAGACCACAAAGAGAACCAAGACAATTCATCCACCTATTGAATGCCATTGGCAACTGCCCCCTATAAAGGAACCAAAACGCTCTTCTTCCGGGGCCTTCAAATCGGTGTTGTCGTACCCTCTCAAGTTGGGCGAGTCGTTGAAGAAAATAGGGAGGACTAAGAGCATGCAAGTAGTGCTAGAGGGAACTCATGATCCCAAGGATGAATCCGTCGTTCAATCTTTCCGCGAAATGCTTCTCCTCGAGGTCCAAGTTCCGCCCAAGCACAATGATTATCATACCCTTTTGCGGTACGTGATTTATTAGTACTACTTTCATGCTACCATTTTCACATACATGAAGCAAAGCTTCTATGCTAATTCTTTCTTCATGAATCTTACGTACATGTCATGTTTTGAATGTTAAGTGGCTTGGAAATTGTATATTATGGTGTTATATGATCTCTCTTTTGTTTTCTTTTTGGTGGCTTAATTATAGGTTTCTCCGAATGAGGGACTTTGATATTGCTAAAGCAAAAGAGATGTTCTTGAATTACCTCAAGTGGAGGGAAGACTATGGGGTTGATAAAATTCCAAAGGTGACTTTCTTTTTTTTTTTTTTCCATTATATGTTTTTGCGTTTTGAACAAGTTTCTTCCTTTTTGAATATCAAGATAGGACTAAAGCAATGAAGAGAAGATTAACATGACTCATGCGCAAGAATGACATACAAATCGAAAAAAAAAAAAGATTGTCCTATATTCTAATGATGTCGAAGCTCTGTTGCATTTCTCCATTGAATATATTGTTGGACAATTATGAATAATACAGGAATTTATGTTTGAGGAGCACGAAAGGGTGAAGAGATGCTATCCTCATGGTTATCATGGAGTGGATCGATATGGCAGACCGCTGTACATCGAAAGGATCGGGTTGCTAGATCTTAATGAACTCCTGAAAGTAACAACGGTTGACAGATTTGTCAAGCACCACGTTTCAGAACAAGAAAAAACCTTAAACTTGAGATACCCGGCATGTTCGATTGCGGCCAAGAAGCATGTAGCTTCCACAACAAGTATTCTTGATGTGCAGGGAGTGGTATTTAATTAATTAGCAAAGCATCCTAATTATAGTGTATTTTCTTGTTATTAACGATCTAATTCATGAGCTTTTATTAACATTGATCGTCATGAATTGTTTATTATGAGCTTGGCAACTACTTTTTTGTTTGTTTAGGGATTGGCTAATTTCTCAAGGCCTGCAAGATCTATCTTTATGGAAATTCAGAAGATTGACAGCAATTACTACCCAGAGGTACCGTGTGACACATAATTACAATTATTGGCAATGTTATGTCAGGAGCGGGAGAATATTAATTATGCATATGTATATTTACATGAATATATGGAATATTGAGCATTATATATATACATATGATTCTTTCAGACTTTGCATCGGCTGTTTATTGTGAATGCGGGTTCTGGGTTTAGAATGCTGTGGAAAGCAATAAAGGCTTTTATGGACGCGCGTACTTTAGCCAAGATTCACGTAATTAAGCAATTTCTTCTCATCTATATAACAGTAAATCTGTAGTATTAATTTGTTTGTCGTTTAAAATCTAATAGTGGATAAATTGGAAATGCGTGCATTGTTTCTTTCTCTTTCAACTTTCAGGTGTCGGGATACAACTACATTAATGACCTGCTTGAAGTTATCGATATCAGGTACCATTTCATGCTAAGTGCTCTAGTATGTGATTTTCTGTTTCCTATCAATGAATTTGCAATAATATATATATATATATATAAATATATATGTTAGATATTAATAAAATCGAGAATTCTTTGATCATAGGATATGAAAAATACCATATACTAATATTATATTTGTAATTGATGTTAGTTTAATGCAGGTTCTGCTAATTTTGCTTACTTTATTTTTAATTTCTATTATAATTTTGATGTTATCTGATATCCATCACATAATAATATTAAGTTGATACCTTATCATAAATTCTCCAAAAGTTTTTAGTATATCAAGTAGTGCAAACTAAGACTATATACGTTGTTTTGGCAGTAATTTGCCAACCTTTCTGGGTGGAAATTGCACATGTTCTGACCATGGTGGATGCTTGTTAAGCGACAAAGGACCCTGGAACAATCCTGAAATTGCAGAAATTGTTCAGGTCAACTTCTAGTTTATTTATATATTCTGGCACCGTGTTTTCTGATATTAATAGACTCGACGTGGACGTTTCATCTATGTGTTACAGGCAATCTCGACAAATGATGAGGACAACAACGGCGACGAAGATGGCAAAATGGCTTCAGAAGCTGCCATTGTGCGCAATATGGTAAATCACAAATTATACATAGGCTTAGTTTGGGATTGTTGTCCGTTTAAAAGAAATGCTACTTGTAAAGCTACAGGAAGAAATAGAAGTTAAAAGTGAAAAGATTTAACTTTTAACTGTAAAAGGATATTGGTGTTTTTATATTTTTATTAAACAGACTAATTACATAAAACTTCCATTCTAAAGTAATAAGAAATCAGCCCATAATATAGCTTGCAGAGTACTGTCCTTGTGCTTCGTTGCAGTAAATATAAATTGTCTTGTTTTTCTTATGCTATCTCAAGTTTATTCTTAATTTGGTTAAAAGGCTGACAAAGAAAAAAACTAAGTTAATATTTCTTTTAAATCTAAAGAGTATAGTGATCTCCATAAAAGTTAATACAATTTCAACGTGATTCAGTATTTTTTTTTTTTTTTTTTGGAACTGAGAATATATACGCTGGCATGACAGAAAATCCAGGCGTTGGAAGCAGCACTATCAGACGCCAAAACAGTAAGTTCGACAAATAACAATTTGTTAGAATTTAATTGAACATCATTTGAATACATGTTTAATTATTTTATATGGCAGAAAATCGAGGCATTGGAGGCTATACTTGAAGAAACCAAAAGCGTAAGTGGCCGAAACATTATCACTAAATTTAAATGTTTCTCTTATAATGTGGGCGTTCTCAAATTTGTTATTTTCCTTCTCAGGCCTTGGAAGGACTTGCGTTGCATATTCAACAGCTGAGGACCTTTTAGGGAGTTATTAAATGCCATCTTGTTGTTATTTCCACCTTTTTCTTTTTCTTTCAATAAGTCACTATAAATATTGTCCATATGCCTGTATTGATGTTACATATCAAAATGAAAGCTAAAGAAAATTATACGAGTAGTAAGATTCTTTTTGGCCTCATTGGGTAATGGAAAAAAGCACATTTTACAACTAATATGTAGCTTTCCAAAATTCCTTTAAAGAAGTTATCCAGTCTACTAGACAAATGGATCTAATAATCTCAACTTTACAGAGAGAGCAAAGAAAGGAGCTTTAAGTGTGGGGAAAGCCCATGAGTGGAGAGAGCAGACTCATATCATTAGTCCCAAATTTTGAAGTTTTTGATCATTGATCAACATCATATCTTTACAATAATACACATCAGTGCTTTGGATGAACCACAATAATTACCACTTTGGTAGCACTGTAACACATAAGAGTATCACCCCCAAAGACTTGGGAATCATTATTAATTATGTGTTTTTTTCTGCAAAAGAGGCGATGATGTGATTCTTCTTTGGCTTGCTTAAGAAGAATAAGATAGTACAAACAAAGACCAAATCCCATTGCAACCAGACAGAGAAACGCCAATAATTGTTGTTGCAGTAGTAGCGGACAAATCTAACTGCTTAAATTCGAAACAAGTAAAGCAGCTCTCATTCACAATTGGTCATAAATTCTTTCAATAGTGTCGTCCAAAATGCATGCTCATAATGCTTTGAGGATAAGTTTGGCAGCTCAAAGATAAGAGGTAACTTCGATAGGGCATATATGCAAATAATTACAAGCATTCAATTGGGGAGTAGAGTAGAGTAGCATAGCAATGATTGGGATTGGCAAATGGGTTTGGCAGATTTAGTTGAAATTTTGGGCCACTTCTGCTATTGCTCAATAAATAGTTGTATGGCCATTTTGACACTATGATGAATGATGATGGTAATGGGAGTTTTATGCTTTGTGGACAAGTATTAGGGTCAGCAAAACTGTTACATTGGATATCATCCTTTTAAAGCAAAAGGTTTGAACTTTGAATTGAAGCTCTCCACTGCAGAGTGATCTCGTCCCTATCATATAGGATTAGGTACATACTAATAAGGAAAGTTGACGATCTCTATATTGGACAAGCTGTACATATTTTATTCATTCAATATTTAAGATATTTGTATAGCTGTAATATTATTTCTATATTTGTAAACAATATGTTGTATATATTTTGTACCTTTCCTATCAATGAATACGTTAGAAAAATCATTCATATAATTTCTTTATGTTCCTATTCTCTCTAATGGTATCAGAGCACTAACTCTTATTGAGCTCATTCTCTCTTTCGTCTATCCAAATGGCCGAATCTCACAGTACTCCAATAGTGTCCACTACACCTACCCCATCCAACTCCACAATGTCTCTCTTAAAAATCCCAACATCACTATTCTTCAACCTTTAGACAATTCCACATCTCTATTTGCTATTAACTCAGCAACTCAAATGCCGCTCAAACTTACGTCAACTAATTATACCTCTTGGATACGATCTTATGGGCTTTGTTGATGGAACACGCCCTTGCCCACCGGCCATGACTACAGACAATCGGCCCAATCCGGAGTATTTGCTATGGACTCGCCAAGACAAACTCATCCTTCATGCAGTTGCTGGTTCTCTCACTCCGACTCTCATTCCGTTCATTGCCTCTGCAAAGACTTCACATGAAGCATGGACAACTTTGGTGAATACTTATGCCAAACCATCTCGTGGTCGCATCACTAAGCTTAAAGAAAATTTACGCATCATTGTCAAGGATTCTCTATCAATCACCGAATATATGCAGACAATCAAAAGCATCACCGATGAACTCGCCATGCTAGGTGCATCCATCCATGCTGACGACCTCACTCTCAAAGTTCTTGGCGGACTCAATGACCAGTACACCAATATCTTAGATGCCGTTCGCGTTCGTGAAAATTGCAATGATGACATCCTAATTGGTGATGGTACTGGTCTCTCCATCACTCATACCGGCTCTACCACCTTACCCTCTCCATCTCACTCTTTTAACTTACCTAATGTTCTATGTGTTCCCCATATAAAAAAAAAAAAATTGATCTTAGTTTCTAAATTTTGTGCTTCCAATAATGCTTCTATTGAATTCTCACTTACTTGTTTTTATGAGAAGGATCGTCGATCAGGGACAATACTTCTGCAAGGAATAACTAAAGATGACGTTTATGAGTGGCCATCTCAAATCTATCAAAAAATGCCATTATTTGCCATCTCAACTGTCAAAGCTCCAGTCTTGGCCATCCATCACTTCAACTTTTACGTCATTTACTGTCTACCAATCGTCTAGGATTGTCATCTACCTTGTCGTCTAAATTTTCTTGTGATTCGTGCCTATGTAATAAGAGCCATAAATTACCGTTTTTTGAATCTTCCCTTGTTATCAATGCACCTCTTGAAATTATTTATTCGGATGTTTGTAGTTCACCAATTTATTCACAAGACAGTTTCAAGTATTATGTAATTTTTGTTTGATCATCTCACTCGCTATATTTGGTTTTATCCCTTCAAATGCAAATCAGATCTATATGACGTGTTTGTTCGTTTTAAAGGCATCATTGAAAAAATTTTCAACCGACCCATTATCACACTCTACTGAGATAATGAAGGTGAATATCAAGCATTAAAATCATTTTTATCAATAAATGGAATTTCACATCTCACAACGCCGCCTCATACTCCTGAACATAATAGATTCTTAGAACGACGACATCGTCATATCGTTAAAATTGGTCTCACACTCCTGCACCATGCGTTCGTTCCCCTTCATTTTTTGAACATGCTTTCACTACTGCTGTCTATCCCATCAATCGCATGCCCAAAGTCAACTTATCCATGTTGTCATCTTACGAAAAGCTTTTCGGTCAACCACCAAATCTCACAAAATTGCATGTCTTTGTTGTTTGTGTTATCCATAGTTCTGTCCCTGCACCTCTAGCAAACTTGAAACACGGTCCCAACCATGTCTTTTTTGGTTACTCTAACTGAAAGTGCTTATCTCTGTTATAATTTAAACTCTCACAAAATGTTTGTTTCTCGACACGTTATTTTTGTAGAAGATGTTTTTCCATTTCAAACCCATTCTTCAAATCCTCCTCGCCCTACTTCTGAATCTTTCGAGCCTTGGTCACCTTCCTTTTTAATTCCTCCACATATATCTCTCCCGTTCCCAAAATCTGTTGCTCAAAAGTCCTCAAATTACGATTCAACCGCATCACAGCAAAATTTGGACAGTCCAAATTAATCTAACCGCTTCATCTTTCTAATCATTGCCAAATTGCACTACCATTTCTTTGTCACAAAATCAGTTCCCATTAAATCTCACTCATTCCATTAATAACTCTGTCTTTTTCTTCTCCACATAATGCTCTCTCTCAGGCAAATAATGGTGACAATAAAGAAAATCACGTAGAATCCACTCACACAATGTCAACTTCTCTTGATCCTATGTAAGGTAAGCCATCCTACGATGATTCTTCCACACCTCTCTCACCTACCAAATATATTCCCATCATTACTGTTTCATCTCTAAAAAAATCCGTCCCATACACCAATTTCCATGCATCCACGCTACCTAACCAAAGTCTTAACCTTCCACCCACGACCACCAAATGATCACCCCATACAAACACAAGCAAAAAATAAAATTTTTAAGCCTAACCCAAAATACTCCTTACACGTCACCACCAACAATTCCCTTAGCCTAGAACCCACATGCCTCACCCAAGCTCTTAAACACCCACAATGATGCCAAGCTATGTCAGATGAGTTCAATGCCTTACTCCGCAACGAAACATGGGAACTTGTTCTGCCTAACAATTCTCAAAATGTTGTTAGGTGTAAACGGGTTTTCCAAATTAAACTGATGGCTCGATTGAACGTTACAAGATTCGTCTCGTTGCTAAAGGATTTCATCAACGTTCTGACATTGACTATAATGAAACTTTTAGCCAGGTCATCAAGCCTACAATTGTTCGTCTAATTCTAAGCATTATAATCTCTTCTCGTTGGCCACTTGGACAACTTGATGTTAACAACGCATTTTTTCATGGCCATCTCAAGGAGGATGTTTTTATGCATCAACCACCGGGCTTTGTTGACAAAACTCATCCCACTCATGTGTGTCTCCTCCGCAAGGCTATTTATGGCCATAAATAGGCGCCGGGGGCTTGGTATCAAGAACTAAAGCAATTCTTGAACATGTTGGGTTTGTTAATTCAAAATCTGACACATCTCTGTTTATTTTCAAACATATGTCTTTTACTTTGTTTATTTTGGTGTATGTAGATATTATCATCACAAGAAATGATGTCAATCTTCTCCAACGTGTGATTAATCAAATGGCAGCCCGTTTTTCAATCAAAGATCTTGGTACATCATCATGTTTCCTGGGTGTTGAGGTGCTTCCAACAAATGGTGGCATGATTCTCTCTCAACAAAAATACATCCAAGATCTTCTCTACAATACCAAAATGCTTGATGCCAAACATGTCAATACACCTATGTCCCCCAGTCATGTCACTACGCTAACTAATGGCACATCTTTCACTGATGCTACTCAATACATATCTGTTGTTGGTGCCTTACAATATCTATCACTCACACGCTCGATATCACTTTCGCTATCAACAAAAGGTCTCATGGGTTGTTTTTACAACATGACTCACCTCTCTCTCTACATGCTTTTTCTAATGCCGACTGGACTGGGAATATAGATGATCGCACGTCTACTAGTGCCTATATTGTGTTTCATGGGTCTAATGCCGTCTCTTGGAGTTCAAAAAAGCAACGTTCCGTTGCAAGGTCTTCCATAGAGGCCCGAGTATCGAGCCGTTGCTTCTGCCGCAGCAGAGGTCACTTGGGTTTCAAAGTCTTTTACATGAACTTGGCACTATGCTTAAGTCTACGCCAACAATTTACTATGCTTAAGTCTACGCCAACGATTTGCGCAAACCTAAATTTTCCACTCCCGCATGAAATACATTGTTATTAATTTCCATTTTGTTCGTGACATGGTTCAAAATGGTGATTTACGTGTCTCCGATGTGCCTTCCGAAGACCAACTTGTAGATGCCTTAACGAAGCCACTTTCACGCCAACAATTGCAAAAACTACGGGTAAAGATTAGTGTTCACTTTGGAATGTCTATCTTGCGGGGACATAATAAGAAAAGTTGACAATCTCTGATATTGGACAAGTTGTACATATTTCATTCATTCAATATTATTTAAGATATTTGTATAACTGCAATATGATTTGCATATTTGTAAACAATATCTATTAATGAATACGTTGGAAAACCATTCATATAATTTCTTCAAGTTCCTAATCTCTCTAACACATTAAATTAGATAATGTAGCTATAACTATATACTATGTTGGTACATAAGCTCTGCGCCATTTCATATATCATGGGCAGTTTTAGTGAAAATAACCAACTGACGATCTCTGGCTCATTCCAAAACCATTGAGATATTTCTTTTAAAGTTTGCGAAAGAATATAACTAAAGCTTAGGATTAAATGTAACTAAACCAAAGCTTAGGACTAAATATAACTAAACCAACTGACGATCCCTGTATTATGACTCTTATAATACTTTGTTCTCTAGACTTTTATTTATAACATCTCTTCTCTCTTATCTTTATTCCGTTAACAAATTTACCTATTTTATTATTTTGAGTGACAAAAAAAAAACCATATAGGTGGCACGTGACACAAAAACGAAAGGTATTACAGTGAAATACATTGTTTTCATCTCGATTACCATCATAAAGGAGTGATAAACGTAAAATAAAATTAAAGCCATTAATTTGAGGGTTTTTTAAGTTAAAGAAATCCTGAAAAATTGAAAAAATTTGACAAAGTTTTGAGTTTAAATACCCAAATTCTCAGGTGACTCTTCAAAGTGTTTTTCAAGGTTTATCAAGAACTAAACCTTATCAAGAAATGCAGCATAAAAACCACCCTTTTAACCCCATCAACATCATTGTCAAGGTCACTAAAGAAAGATTTTCAGCATAAAAGTTTAAAATAGAGGTTCAACCTCAAATTTTGGTTCCAAATTAAAATATTTTTAACAAAAATCCCCAAAAACTCTTCAAAATTATGTCTCTCACAAATTTTTCCAACATTCATAGAAACAAAAACCCCAATTTAATTCCACCTGTATTTCACAACTGAGCAAGATTGTATAAGCTATAGAACTTATAAAAATACAACATGTTTTCTTAAAATATTCATTACAATTTCAGAAATTACTAGAAGAACATCCAACAAAATTGAGTATAAATGGAGAACAACTTTGATTTGTAGTCTAAGTCTCTTACCTCATCTCAACTTTGATTAAAAAATGATAAAAGATTCTTGCTCTCCACAAGTAGCTCTACGTCTAGTGGTGAAAAGGCCTGGAGTTTGTGAGTTGTTTTGAGGTTAATTTTTCAAGTTATCCACCACTGACGCTACACATTCTAGTAGCCAACACAACCGGCATCCATGGATAGAAAGTGGAAACCTTTAAAATAATGCAAAAATGAAATAGGGACCTAATGGAATTAAAACGAAAATGGAAACCACAAATTCATCTGATTATGGGGGCAAAAGAGTAACTGCATATTCATTATCTCATTAACAATAACTAAACGAGTGACAAGTGTTATTTTCGTCACTCAAAGTAACAGAAGGGGCAAATTTGTTAACGGAGTAAAGATCAGGGAGAATGGATGTTGCGAATGAAAGTTTGGAAGGCAAAGTGTTACAAAGGTCATAGTTTATGAGAATTTTTGTAATTAATCCAAAATATTTTACATATGAGTATAATCTATGTGGTTCAATTTTCAGTGAGGTATATAAATTAGGATCTTCTCCGGTATGCTAACATACCGATAGATTAAATTTTCAGTTTGTCAAATATACATAAAATCATGCAAAAATCAAAAAGTACGCAGATTTAAATATTAAAAAAAATTAATCTATCAGTACACTAAGCGTATTAAAAAATCTCTCATATAAATTAATCCTAATATAATTTTAACACAATTTAACCGTTTAAATTTGTGAGCATCTTTGTTATTTTTTACTATCACTGATTAAAATAGTAATCATCTTTTGGTAAAAAAAATTGATAGTGATTCTAATAAAGACTATTCAAAATTTTTTTAAAAAATCGTAACCTTAATAAAACAAAAGAAAAACGAAAAGAAAAAAGAAAAAAGAAAAAAGAAAAAAGACAATTGCGGAGGTTAAGTGCTGAATGTGATTGAGAAGGATGAAAATGGGGCACTTTGTATAAATAGACTAAGTAAAAACTATTTTTAAGTAAATAAACCACCAAAAAATTAAATTGGGTAAGTAGCCCAACTTCCACATCAGCATTCCACGTCATCAATTATGTTTTTAGGGTTTTCTTTCTCCTCCTCCTCTTCCATTTCGTTCCATTTTCTTCTCCCAACCGCCTTTCATTTCTTCTCTCTTCTTCTCAAGACATCGTCATCGCATAACCTCATTAACATTATTATCTTGCCCATTCAACGTTTTTTTCTCGTCCAAAACGAAATTTGAAGAAGAGCTACTAAGTAAGTCTTTCTTTTTCTATATCTCTCATGGTGTTTTTTGTAGTTGTTCATATATTTTTAAGATGAGAATGTAGTTAAAAATGTTTAAAATCCATTCAAATAGTAATTTTACATGGTAAAAGACCAGTTTATATTGTCTGATATGATGAAGATATGCTGGGTTTAGAAAAAAAAAGGTTTGTTCTTGGTCGATTCGTGGTCTGTTCTTGGTCTTTTCTTATAATATGGTCGGTTTGTGGTCTGTTCTTGGTCTGTTCTTATAATATGGTATGTTCGTGGTCTGTTCTTGGTCTGTTCGGTCAGTTCTGGTCAGTTCTGGTATGTTCTTGGTCTGGAGGTCGGTTCTTGGTCTGTTCTTTGTCTGTTCGGTCGGTTAATGGTCTGTTCTTGGTCTGGAGGTCGGTTCTTTGTCTGTTCTTGGTCTGTTCGGTTGGTTAATAGTCTGTTCTTGGTTTGTTCTTATTAATTATGGTCTATTCTTGGTTTGTTCTCATTTTATGGTATGTTCTTAGTCTGTTCGTGAGATATTTTGTTTGCTTTAATGACATATTATTATGTTGATTAAATTTTTGCAATTTTTAAACCTAAATAATGCCTCAGTGGAGGATTTTTTTTTGACATTGGAGGAAAATGGGAGGAGAATGAAAGTTATTGGGTGTGGCATACAGACTGTAATTTAATTGGCATATATATGGATGAGAAAGATACTCTCGAAACCTTCGTTGATAAGATTTGTAGAAAATGTAGAATTGATGGACAAAAACATTCTTTGTAGTTATCGTGGATACCGAATTTGATACAGAAATCGTTGCCCGTTGTAATAAAAGACAATGATGATTTGTTATTCTTCAGGGATATAGCCCACGAGGTACCGCTACACGTGATAGTGGATGACAAGTTTATGAATCCAGAAGAACATATTGATTTTGTCAAAATTAGGAGAAATCCTTTGCATGACGATTTTTTATCGTGAATTTATGGGTATTGTAGCTCCAGATGAGTTTTCGACTCGTAATAATATTCCACCACAGTCGCAACCACAACCAGAGTCACAGCCACAGCTAGAGCCACAACCACTTGCCATTTTAAATGAAGTAGAAGTTACTGGTCATTTAGTTTGTATCGACTAGACTGAGTTTGGATCATCTCATGGATCTACCTTCAGTGACGGATCTAGTTTAGAAGTTGGTCAGTACTTTACAAGTAAGAATGATTTGAAGGAAAAGTTGCATTTAATAGCTTTGAAGGGAAAGTTTGATTTCGAACAACAAAATCAAATAAAGACGTGCTTGTAGTAGAGTGTGTGGATCTGAAATGTATGTGGCGTATCCGAGCCTGCAAACTGAGACTATCGAACATGTTTGTAATCTGCAAGTATAATGGTGTTCACTCTTGCTCGTTAGAAAAGCGTTCGACGAAGCACAGGCAAGCAACGTACTCCGTTATTAGAAGTTGCATGAAAAACCAATTTATAGGCGTCAAACAGGGTCCGGTTCCCAAATCAATTCAGAAATATGCCCGTGATGAATTCAGGACGGACTTCAGTTATTACAAAGGATGGAAGGCTCGTGAGCATACACTTCAACTCCTAAGAGGTACGGCCGAAGAAAGCTTCACTAAGCTCCCATCATACTTTCATATGGTGTCTCTTACTAACCACAACAGTATCACCAATATCCATTTTGATGAAGATAACCGTTTTATCTATCTTTTCCTAGCATATGGACCTTGTATACGAGGTTTTGGTTACATGAGGAAAGTTATCAATGTTGATAGAACGTGGTTGAAGGGAAAATTCAGAGGTACGTTGTTAGTTACCACTGCACAGGATAGTGAACGTCATTGTTATCCCATCGCATGGGCTATTGTAAACTCAGAGAATGATGCATCCTGGACATGTGTCTTCTCGAACTTGAAGGAAATTATCACTGATTCTGAGGAATTAGTTTTTATTTCTGATAAGAATCAAAGTATAAGTAATGCATTGTCTACAGTTTATACATTAGCACATCACGGTTGTTGCACATGACATGTGTCTCAAAACATCAAGAGTAATTTCAGATGTAGCGGTGTTCTGCCATTGTTCTTTAAAACCGCTGAGGCCTACCGCATTGACGAGTTTTCTATCTTGTTTGATAAATTGTCTACAAGATATCCCAGTATTGTCAGATACCTACCGGAGCAGGTACGTTTTGAAATGTGGTCTCGTGCTCATTTTAAAGGAAATCGATATAATATTATGACCACAAACATGTCTGAGTTAGTTAATGCAATGCTCAAATATGTTCGAGATTACCCTATCATTGCCCTCTTTAATTTTATACAAGCGAAGATGTCAGAGTGGTTTAATAACAGGAGGGTCGAAGCTTCTAAAACTAAAACATTATTAACGCCAAGTGTGGAAAAAACTCTTCGTGAGAGGCACAACAAAGCAGGATTTCTAACGGCCACAAGACTTAATACTGTTGAGTTCCAAGTGACAGGTGGAGAGGCCACTGCAATTGTCAACATTGGAGCGAGGAGTTGCACTTGTCGTGTGTTCGACCTTGAGCAGATACCATGCGAGCATGCAATATCATGTTGTAGAGAAGCAGGAATATCTCTTCATGATTTATGCTCAAAATACTACAGGACAGAAGTTTGGGCTCTTGCATATACTGAGACAATCTATCTGGATATGGCACAATGGGATATTCCAAATCACGTAAAGGAAGTTCACCTTCTTCCACCGCGAGTTGTACCAAAGAGGGGTAGGCCAAAGCAAAAACGCATTCCCAGCATAGGTGAGTTCACACGAAGACAAAATCGATATGCTAGGTGTGGGCAATATGGACATTATCAGAAAAAATGTAAAAACACACCGATGTACTCATGAAAAAAAAATTCATCATTACAATGTAATTACACTTAGTATATTCAACAGGTTATTTTGGCTTTGGGGAAGCTTATATTTATGGGGAAATGCTGCCCAAAACTTTACACAATGATTTTTTTATTTTTTTAGAAAACTTCGAACTAGTCCCGAAGATGGCAAAACGCGTGTTTTATTGTAAAATAGTGTAAAATCGGAGTGGCACTGGTGCGCGTGCGCGGGGGGGCACTGGCGCGCGCGCAGAGGTGGCACGGGC
>NW_010367461.1:13142-59875 GCF_000414095.1 Morus notabilis | reverse complement strand
CCGTGCACTAGTGCCTCCCGATTTTACAATGAAACGTGTTTTGCCATCTTTGGGACTGATTCGAAGTTTTCCAAAAAGAAAAAAATTTATTGTGTAAAAATTTGAGCAGCATTTCCCCATAAATATAAGCTTCCCCAAAGCCAAAATAACATGTTGAATATAATAAGTATAAATGCATTGCAACGCCAATAATAAAAACATTGCAACACTAATAATGTTGTGTATACATTTTACAACAAGCAAAACAACCAATATTTCATATACTACTACTCACGGGCCTCTTAAGCTTGTACTCGCTCCAAATTCTGACCGCAAGTTCCAACCGGTAAGTTTCTACTTGTTCTTCAACGAGGTCTTTTAACGGGATTCTGTGGACAAGGTATTCGATAAATTTGTATGTGTAAAGTCTGCAGTCACCTGATCTAAGGTTGTGGACCAACCACTTGGGACGAACGATTGGCCACGCACAGTCAAGTTTATCGCCCAGATGGTTAAATAAACCTGTGTACTTCAAGAACTTGGGCATCATGACAGAGATTGGCTCCACGTGTTTTTACATATGTTGATCTCTGTACATCATAATAGCTGAGCCATACACCTTTATGTTGAATTCAGATAAATCAACATAAAGCGCAACCCAATGCTTCCTCTCAATGTTAAGAGGCATAGTGAAGCCCTGCGTGCCATCCCATTTCTAGCCAATTATGCACTTTTTTCCACAGACATATTCATCTAGGTCGTTGTCAAATGTATACGTTGCCAAGTTCTTTTTGTTGGTGATGAATCGCCCTCTCAATTTTTGGCAAAATACATCATCTAGGACGATAATATCGTTATTGAACTGCCCTTCGGGTGCCCGTGACCTTCTCATAGATAGAAGACCCATGCCTCGTCAATTTGCTATAAGTCATAAAAAATAAATTTAGTATAATGATAATGGTATAAAAAATAAGACTATAAATTTAGAAAATATGTTGTGATTACTTACATCATTGAACAGCCATTCACCTGGCTTCAAGATCATCCGGAAGAAGTCCTTATTCTAATCTCTAAAACCGCACTCAATCAGCTCAGAGTCTGTACTAGTATCAGCGAACCACTTGTTGAAGGCCTCGACAGCATCTTTAAAGGTCCACATCTTCTTCCTCACGTTACGCAGGGGATCTATGTAAGGGGACTCAAAATACTTGCTGGGCCTTTTAAGTCACTTTTCATTCTTGGATTCAGACTCTGGCTCTGAATGAACCTATTGCTCAAGTTGTTCCTCAGGCTCTAGCTGAACCTGTGGCTCATGTTGTTCCTCAGGCTCTGGCTAAACCTGTAGTTCAAGTTCTTCCTCAGGCTCTGGCTGAACCTGTGGCTCAAGTTGTTCTTCAGGCTCTGGCTGAACCTGTAGCTCAAGTTCTTCCTCAGGCACTGGCTGTGGCTGTAATTGTTGTTTTTCTAGACATGCTATATTGTCCTTAATTTCTCTAACAAATTGGTCTAGCGAGTCTAACCTCTTGTTGATGGCTTCAAAATGTCTACCATTGTACTCTACCATCCTGTGATAGAGTATGTCAAGTATGTAATCAATAGACATACCATCCTGCGGACGAGGTTGTTGTTGTTGTTGTATTTGTTGTTGTTGTTGTTGTTGTTGTTGTTGGGAAAGTTACTGTTGTTGTTGGGGAAGTAGTTGGAGACGAGCCAATTGTTTGGGAGGCTTCGGTTGCTGGACATGGACCATTCTTGCACCAGAGTCTAAAAACAATGCAAGCTGGTCAATCTCAGGATCTTTTTGGTCGGCATAAGGCAGATACAACCTCATGCACATACTATTCATTTCCTCCTCAGTGGGATAAAGAATTGGTACGGCCATTCCCTGTATATTAAAAGAACATACATTCAATGATTATTTAGGTGGAAGCATATTGTAAAAAAAATAAATATGCCTATTTTGTAAAAAAATACCTATAAAAATATTGTATTTAAACCCTTACCTCGTCACTTTGCATGAGGTCGTCTATCTGTCTAACCTCGACCAATGAAGCCCGGCGTGCCTCCCATTTGAGGATTCTGGGAAGACGTCCATCAACCATCTTTGCAAACGTGGCGCCGATGGTTGGAAATGTTTCGAATGTCCAAACCTGCGTAAACCAATTTTTTTAAGTCTAGTAAAACAAAAAACAAGGTATTATTTACTATAAGGCCATGAAAAATTATGCATATAACTGTATGACATACCTGGAAGGCCCAAGGAAACCCGCGTATGAGTAGGTTTCCTTAATGCTTTTATTACGTCCTTTCCAAACCCATTTCTAGAATTTCTCTTTCAAGTTCTTCTTCAAAGCCCGCATAGTGCATTCAAAAGACACCTTGCCTCATGGATAGCTGTTGAAGAATTCTAAATCGTCGATGTAAGACAACCAATCCAGTGGGACGGTATTCTTCTCGTCCCCAGATAGTAATACTTGTGCTAAAAAATAAATGATAGCGATCTTTGCTTTATCGCTACCTTTTATCTTCTTTCCTGTGAGCAATTTCTTTAAATCAGCAACAAGTACTACGTGGGACTTAAAATGCTCCAACAATCTTATATTCTTCGAAGCTTTCAACACCACGTCCGGCTCTGAGGTTTCCCTGCAGTTCAATCCAGTGATTAAAGTAAATTCCCTCATTCCGAACCTAGTTGGTTTTCCATTAACCATGACCACAACTCATGTCTCTTTTCTGTTTCTATCTGCCTCACAAGCAGATAGTGTGTCAATACTTCAAAATAGATCATATTTTCAGACATCAAAATAAAATGTCCGAAGGCAGATTCTTTAAAAATTGGCATTTCCGTTTCGGGGTCTAGATTCTGCCTTATTACCTCCAGGGCCTCGATCTTTGACTTCATAGTGACTTTCACTGGGAAGTACTCCCGCATAGGATCCATGATCATCCTTAGATGTTCAATCCCAGGAAGTTCATCTGTGTTATACTTCGAGAGGTCATATTGAAAAAAAAGAAAAAATACATCGGTCAGAACCGACCAAGACGACATAACCGACTAGAATAGACCAAGAAACCAAACAAGAACCCACTGAACCGACCATGACCCGACCGAACTGACCCCAAAACCCGACAGGAACCGACCTGAACCGACCAAGACATACCAAGAACCGACCCGAACTGACCAACCACTGACCAAGAACCGACCTTCACCTAGAACTGACCAAAATCGACCAGAACCGACCCTACTTGACAATAACCGACCCACCAGAACCGACTTAAAACTGACCTAGAACCGACTGCGAACAGACCAGAACCAAAACCGACTAATAACCGACTATGAACAGACCAATGTTGCTTATATTAAGTTTTTGTTCTTGCAAAAATGTATAAGAAAAAGTAAAACAAGAATATTACCTTAGCAGATTCCGTTGCCTCGTCGACAAGTGTTCGGGAAATGACCGTTTTAGTTGAGGAAGAAGAGTTGTTTTGTGATGCCATTTCAGTCTAAAAGTCACCGGTTTTTAGTCGGATTTTGGTGAGGAGGTGGTCGGTTTTTGTGGTCGGATTTTTGGTGAGTGGTCGAGGTCGGTTTTAGTGGGAAGGAAGGTCAGTTTTTGGTGAACGGTCGATTTTTGGTGAGGAGTGGTCGATCGGCCGACGAGAGAGATCGGAGAGAGTGGATCGGCCGGTGAGAGAACTTCGGCGAGAGAGAGAGAAATAGGTGAGAGGAAAGTCGGCGGTCAGTGATGGTCGGTCGTGAGGTTGGTGACTAATCGGAGAGAAAAGCCGGCGGTCGGTGAGAGGAGATCGGAGAGAAAAACCGACGAGAGGGTCGGTCAGTTGTGAGGAGAGCTCAGTCGGGGGGGAGAGGGTCGAGCGGTCGGTTTCAAGGGGAAAGAGGGTCGAGCGGTCGGTTTTGTGAGGAGAGAATTTTTGAAAATGACTCATATACTTAGACTAATAAGACTAATTTTTTACCACGTAAAATACACGTCCTGATTTTTTTATTATAAAAAAAAAACTGATCTACTTTCTCAAATTCTGTTTTGCTCCGGTCTCTTTTATCAAATTTTCTCACGAAAATGACGTGATATTAATAAGAACAATCGTCTGAGACTCCTTTCTTTTCTCTCTCGATCTCTCCGCCTGTCTTCTCTTCTATTGTTTTCCCAGAACCCAACATTAACAAACAACTTCTTCAGATTCCTTTCCGATACTTCTCGATCCTTTTCTCCTCTCGAACACACATTTCTCTTTTGTTTTTGTCTTTTCCATTTTCGGATTTGAATAGTTTGATCTTCGGAAACCCATAATTGGCCTTCTTATTGTAATCGTTCGACGAAATGAGCACCGGAGACCTTCTCAACATCGAGCCTCTCGAGCTCAAGTTTCCCTGTCTGTATCTGTTTTTCCTTCTCTTCTCGGATCTCGCTTTTTTTTTTTTTTTGGCTACGTTTTTTGGAATTTTCTTTTAAATTTTAATCGCGGTTGTTTATGGGTTTCAACTGTTTTCGTCTTTTAGTTGAATTGAAGAAGCAGATCTCTTGTTCGCTTCAATTGTCCAATAAGACCGATAACTATGTGGCTTTCAAGGTAATTCATTCCTCTTTCTTCATGCCTTTTGCTACTCTATGTCTTCTGATGTTCTTTCTCATAAAATGCTCGAAAATTAGGGTTGTTCTGACGCTTCTTTTGGCTAAATTACTTCCCTTTTCCTTTGATTGGTTATTTCGAATTTCAAATTATGTATTGCAACCGACAATAATGGGAAATGTGGATTCAAATCTCGAGATTCAAAATTTAAATTTGGGTTCAATTTTCTGCATTATTCTCAATCGGGGTCAAATAAAAACCAGATCTTGCATGTGTTTTGGTGATAATAATGGTAGAATTGATCATGTTTCAGGTCAAAACTACGAATCCCAAAAAGTACTGTGTCCGTCCCAACACTGGAATTGTCTTGCCTCGTTCCACATGTGATGTTATAGGTGCGATTTCAAATCACTTACAATGGGTTCATGTGTTACCTTGATTTTAGTTTCAAATAAATTAAATATATATATATATATATATATATATTTTTCTGGTTCTTGGTTTAGTCACGATGCAAGCACAAAAAGAGGCCCCTTCAGACATGCAATGCAAGGACAAGTTTCTCCTTCAGAGTGTAAAAGTGAATGATGGTACTATTGCCAAGGATATTAATGCGGAGATGGTAACTATATATATGAATTTTACTTATAAGACAAGCACATGACAAAAGCTTACAAATTGCGTTCAACTTTTTGAGCTTTCCGTTAAATTTGATTGATTTAAGAAAATGGGTTTTGATGCAGTTTAATAAGGAGGCAGGGCATGTGGTTGAAGAATGCAAATTGAGAGTGGTCTACGTTTCTCCACCTCAACCACCTTCTCCTGTGGCAGAAGGATCAGAAGAAGGGTCTTCCCCAAGGGGTTCTGTTTCAGAGAATGGAAACGCCAATGGTGCTGAATTTGTGAATGTGAGTACTTGAGTCAAACGATCTTGAGATTAAATATGGTCATGTATTTGATAGAAAGGTATTGATTTCATTCTCATATCTTCTACTGGTGATCACAGGCTACAAGGGCTTTGGCCGATCGGCTTGATGTCCAGGACAAATCTTCAGAGGTAAACCCAGAAAAGAAAAGAGATTATTTGATTTTGTGAAACCATGAGTAGTTTCTAGTGTTTGTAGTGAGAGTTAAATACTTCTTTTCCCATTTGTTCATGTTTATTTCACATACATTGCCACACAAAGATCACGTCATTTTATGGTTACTCAGTTTGCCTCTCATTTTTCTTATCGTAGCATTCATTGTTTCATTGATATTTCTTTCTCGACATACGGTGTGGAACCTCTCCTGGAGCCGCTTCACCAATATGCATGAAGAGAGTAGTTTTTGATAATTCATCTTGTCATTGTCTTAGAAGCATATTGCAATATTCAAGTGCTAGTAGGACAAACAAATGGTCGCTGAAGTTTGTCAGCTTCTACTTCGGTTGGATATGTGCCCTGCAGTTTGTATATGTTACATTTGCTTTAGTAGGTGTTCGACATAATTCCAGGTTGCACTTTCTTTACAATACTAAACCTATTGCAGGCAAAAGCTCTTATCTCGAGATTGACTGAGGAAAAAAACAATGCAATTCAACAAAATAGCAAGCTTCGTCAGGAACTGGTAAGGCCCCAATACGAGCCTTCTCGTACTTACATATATTGAACCTTGTATATTTTAATCTATATGATTGCTGCTATTATTTTTTCTTGGTATATTCATTGAGATGGTTACGTTGTAAGTTTTCCTTCATTGTCTTTTTTTAATTTATGGGTAGTTGATATCAGAGTAACAAACCATGGTGCGTGTTTTCTTGTCACTTATGACCTTTGGTTAGATTTGGAAGTGTGCCTGTCTCCAAACTATTCTGGATGAATGAAAAAATAAATGAACTTTGGTGTAGCTATGGGTAAAGAGGCTTGTAAAGCCGCATACATTTTCCTTTTTGTCTCGAAGATTTGAAGGTTCTTCAAAGACTTCTTTGTACATGACCTGTAAATCTCATTAATATTATGAGATGAATATATTAGGAAACATTGTTTAAGGATTTCATGAGGAAAAGAGAAAAATAAAAATAAAAGGCAACTTGCCATCGCTTAATTTTTTATTTCTGCATGACCGGTCTTTGTTGAGTTTATTGGCTGGCTGTGGTTCCTTTTGTTTTAGTATGCACTCACTTTTGACAAAGTACAAGTCTAAGATATATGTTCAGATGTTCAGGACCTTATGAGATTGTATTGTGTAGGAACTTCTGAGACGTGAGGGCAGCAAAAACCATGGCGGAGGTGTTTCGTTCTTGTTCGTCATCATTGTCGGTTTGGTTGGCATAATTTTAGGATATCTCATGAAGAGAACGTAAGCACCAGTCCGCTAGCAATTCTTTCTGATACTGCCTTGTCGGTTCCTTTTTTGACCCCAAATTGTTGAAGAATGAGGAGGGGACGAGAAGAAAGCAACTAAGAGGAGGTGGTGGTTTCTGTTAGTTGTTGTTGTTAGCCTTTGTGAAAGTAAGGACTTAGGTGGGTTGGTTGGTTGATTGATTGATGGGTTGTTGTAGTTGTCGCTGGACTTTTGCGGTAGTTCTTTGGTAACTTATGATGAACTCCAGTAACATGCCATTCTTTTTGTAACTTAAAAGAAAGGATGATTTCATTTTGCTTCTCTTGTGGTTCAACTAGGGAGATTCTGTTAAACAGTCTCTCTCACGACTGTTAATAAATTTTATACATTTCCCGTGTGCCGCTGCTGAATAGTTTCTTTTTGATCTGATTTCATGAATGGTTTTAGTTTGTTACTGAATGTTTCATTTGTTGCCTTTTGTTAGAATCTACCTGGTAGACAGATGGATTATAATAGAAGTTGGTCTCTTCAGTTGCAAAGTATAGCGTATCATCTATCACCATATGAAGCCCTGTGCTCCATTGTTTGTACAGCCTATCTCTTCCTTCCTTTCATTTTGTTTTTATTTGCTTGAATTGAAGATCCTACCAAACACAAAGTCACCTTCTTCTATTGGGATTGGTTGATCTTCGAAACTAAACTTTATTGTTTTTCTTCGTTAAGTTATAGTGGAGTGGTTCTTTGTCTGTATCTGGTTGGACATCATCTTATTAGAAGTGAATATTATAAATGCTTACTTGGAAACATAAAAACGTCATCATTGAGATCAAGTGCCTAAGAACGCACATGCTTTGTCCATCTCTTTAGACACTTCATTGGATTCAGCTTCAGTAAAAAAAATTTAGCGGTTGTGGCACGTGCTTAACCTTATAATATAAATTAATAAAAGGGCCAAAAAAGAAACAAAAATGAAATGAAAGGGTAAAAAGATGTGGGATTTCCCTCAAAGTGATCGGAACCTTCTCCACGTTTGCATCTGAAGCTGGCTTGTTTCCTCTTCTCCACGTATCAGTTATCACTTGTTCCCCAGGAATGGCCACCTCTACTTTTCACCTTCTCAAACCCAAGCCAACACTAAATACAAACTTCAAAAACACAATACACATCTCTCTATCATTCGACTGTGATCAGTTCTTCCAAGTGCCCATCAGTCAAGCAAATAACAAATCTCAAAAACGACGTTAAATTGATTGAGTGGTCATCCATGTCAGCGGGTCTGATGAGAAGGGCAGCGGCTCCAACCCTCCTGAAGAAGCTGCTGCTCAAACCTCAAGCCGTCATTCCTTCTGCTTCTCTTCTTTGTCGTTCCTTCAACACTGATGGCTCCCAAAACGACGACAACCGCTCCATCGACGGTGATCGTCGCTCCGATACATCCGTTTCTCGTCGCACCGACTCTTCTCCCGCCCTTTTCTCAGGTATCTATGTGTGTGTGTGTGTATGCAGAAGTAGTTTTGATCTTATGTTGTTATACAATACACTGACTGTTTAGCAGACGTACTGAACCCATTTTCACCGGCAAGGAGCTTAACCCAAGTGCTAAACTGGGTGGTCCAGTTGATGGAGGACCCGTTTTCAGGGATGGCGCCGAGAATCAAGGGAGGGGGGCGGAGGAGGGCGTGGGACGCCAAGGAGGATGACAAGGCTCTTTATGTGAGCATGGACATGCCTGGTCTTAGCAAAGACGACGTCAAGGTGACGGTGGAGCTGAACGCCCTCATCGTCAAAGGAGAAGAAGACCCCGTTCGGAAAGGAGGTATGTGAGCCGGCTTGACCTGCCTCCCAATGTCTACAAGTTGGACTCCATCAAGGCCGATATGAAGAATGGAGTTTTGAGGTTGGTCATTCCTAAACTTAAGGACGACCAGAGGCAAGATTGTTTTCAAGTGCAGGTCGAGTGAATGACTAATGTATATGTATCACAATTATAAAGGTCTTACAATAATGTTGTGTTTTTTATATGTTGCAACACAAGTCATATTTTCACATGTAGAGTTTAGTGCCAACTGTATTTTTGGTCCTTTTTTTTTTTTAATTGTGAGTTGGCTTCAATTTTTAGTCGTTTACTTTTTAGTAGTTCTTATCTTAAGGGTTTTGCTTTTCTAATCAAATCAAATCAAATAAAATTTCCAGATGATGATGTGGTTTCATTATTAATCTTCTAAACGCAGAGACCGTACAAAAAATGTACACTTCCTGGCCTTTTATTGCTACTTTAACAACAAAGGACTATAAACCTGAGTAGATCGTTTAAGATTCAAGAAGTCTTCTTCAGCGCATAACCAATTTTGTGACGGTAGACAACAAGTGTGAAATGAACCACCATTATAAATGTCTTATATTATATTTAAATCATTAGTGTAACAATTTTTTCACTTGTTGATAGATTGCCTGTTGACAAGATGGTGACATTGTTCCCACAACGCCAAAGACTACACGCTACGCTGACCAACCAATATAGATTCGTTCCGCAAATTATTTGATAACCGAGCCACCGACTGGTTACAGAACAAGAATTGCTTCGCTACGCAGACACATACAACAGAGGATCTGGATGCATAAGATCCATCAATTCGACATTTGCTCTAGAAAAGCGTGGTCAAATTTCAAAATACAACAGAAATTCAATAGAACAGGATAATCCTGTAACAACTACAGGCCAAAATATTAGCAAGGGCAATGAAACAAATTCATCAGCATTAAACTCGTTCATAAACGAGGGACTGCTTTTCTCCTCAACCAGCTATCACCAGAACTACTCATGGTTCAACTTTAGGCATATCTACATTACTCTGCCAACTTCACCAAAATATGAAGAGAATTCTTTCCATGTAATTGAAACTCAAAGACAAGACTTGGGATTTCTGAAGTAAACAAGGCGAAATTCGAAATAAGCAATAAAAAAAATCTAGAGACCTCATTTCGTTGCCTCGGCCCTCGGTCACACCCTGCACAAATAAAAAGCAGAAATTTAAACAAAAACTATTGTACTCGTTCAAAAACTAAAGGGAACATTCATTATAAATCATCAAACTAATTCATCTTTTCACTCTACCGAACAAGAAACTTGAATTCTTTTCAAGTCACATCAAAGTTTGTTTAAGTATTACTAGGCCAAGAAGAAACGAATCTTCATTATCTCTTCCCAAAAGATATCATAAATAAAACGAAATCGGAACACAATTGATGCCCATTTGCAGGACAGTGCGCCCATTACTTCATTGTATGTTTCCAACGACATCCAGGGAAAGTAATAGCATCAGACCATGACAAAGCCAGATATCCTTGAGAATCCAAAGCTAGATATACCTTACAGTCTGTGGTACATACACTACATGAGAAGCAAGTAGTAGGTTTCTTCCTTTCTTCCTTTTTTTCAAGTGAAGTGAAAAGATTTAAGACAAAAAAAGATAGCACTCCTTAAAGGCCTTGTAGATTTCGTAATTAGTCTTTTTAGCCCTCCAATTCAAGAGACACAAATTATAGCAAGAAACAAGGCATTACAAGTTGCCAACATAACAGAAATACAGTATTATGCCAATGAAACTTGTATCACGTTTCAAAACCAGTATATGCCACAAAAATCCCGAACTCACCTCCTTGAATGCTTTCTCTCCCTGGAAAAGCCTCCATCTCTTCTGCTCTTCTCCATCAACAAAGCACGTTCCTTCTCCTTCTCCCGCCTCTCTCTTTTAAGCCGCTCTTCTCTCAACTCCTCCACCGTCTTCTTCCCGCTCTTCTTGCCCACCTCCTTCGTCACTCTCGACGACCCATTACTATCCTCACCCTCAGCATTCACATTCGCATTTGCATTTGCATCTCCGCTTCTTCTCTCAAGATACCAAGGCAACTTAACTCCCTTCCCAGCAACACCATATCCTAATCTATACTTCTCATCTTCCGCATTCACAACCTTCGTTGCAGCGTCCTCTTTCCTCATCTTCTTCTTCTTGGGGCCATTTTTTTCATCACCTCCCTCCTTCTCCAATGGATCAAAAATCTTAATTCCTTCAAAGAGGTTAATGTGGCCCGATTTCGGTTCGGACTCGTTGCCAGGCGACGTGGCGTCGGCTCTCTTCACCGGAGCCAAGCCGCGAGATGCTCGGAGCTGTTCGAGACGGGACTCTGCGTCCCGCTTGCGAGCCTGCTCGCGCTTGAGCTGCTCTTCTTTGGCGGCGGCTTCTTCATCTCGGCGAACTTTCTCTCTGTTCTCGTAGTTGTAGACGTTCCAGCGCTTCTGGGGAAGAATGTTCAGGCCTCCATGGCCTCCCATCTTCAATTGATCCTCAAAATCACAACTTTAACTGTAAAATTCTTGCGATTTCTATTAAGGCTTTTGCGAAATTTAACTTCAAACACCCATAACAGAGGTAAGCACAAACTGAATCGGAAAATTAAGGTGCTGGGATTGAAGGAATGTAAGTAAAAAATTTTAGACTTGAAAATCCATTCCCATGGAATTCGAATACGGAAAGGACTAGAAAACGGAATCGAAGGATGATTTGCAAAGTTCTAATTCAAAATTTAGGGTTTTGCTGCGACGACGTTTATTCGTTTATTTACTTATTTGTTTGACAGATAACAGAAGTGAATTAGTTGCTTACTTTGAATCTCGATCAATGAACAAATTCCCCCTTGTTGGTCGTTGTGAGTTCGTGCCCCCTGAAATTGATTGATTGTTTTCGCCTGTTAATCTTCCTGCCAAGATTTCAGCTCATACATGCAAATAATAAATAAATAAATAAATAAATAATACGTGGGTTATATTTGAGTTCTCGTACAATATTATATAATTATTATTATAATAATCCTTTTAGGTTCATTTTAAAAAGCGTCTTTAAATTATGATTTAAATAACGATTAAAATTTTTTATAAGAGAAAAATATTCTAATAAAATCATAATTTAAATTTTAAGTATATATACTAAACTAACTCTTCAAATTCTCTTATTCATACAAGATTGTAATTTTTTTGTCATAATTTAACAAGGTTAATAAAATTATGCTTAGGTGAAATTTTTTAAGAAAAAAAGATAGGCATGTCTCACGCGTCTTCTCCTTTTCTTCTTTTCATAAACTAATAGTCCAATTTTAATTTTTTGTATTTTTATTTCTAAAAGAATATTATAAAATAAAAATAATTTCATTAGTTAAAACATAAAAATAATAATAAATCTTGATTTTCAAAGTATATATTGATGGCTTATGAGAATAAATCCAACAAATTTTAGATTTATTAAATTTGATTTTTTTTAAGTAAATCCGAACAAATTTCAATTCTATCAAATTTAGTCCCGATAAATCTTGAATTTTTCAAATTTAATCATGAATAAATTCCACTAATTTCTAAATGTAAATTTGATCATGAGTAAATATAATAAAGCACAAATTCATTCCGGTTTATTAACTTCCCAAATGAAAATACATTCATTAAGCATGTTTATTAAAAAATAAAATATTAAAATAAAATATTGAATGATCAATGTATTGCAAGTCGAGCTTTGAAGCCTTCATCTGCTCTATTTTATAATGAGTAGAGTATGTAGGTTCCGAGAAGTCTATCCTACGTCACAAATAACGATTGAGAAAAGTTATACTTGCTGCCAATGATAAACACCATGATGAGCAATATTGTTAGTGAAGAAGATGTGGAAAATATTATCATGAAACCATATGCCACAATGATCATCAACTACTCTTTTTTTTTTTTTTTTTTTTTTTTTTTTTTTTTTTTTTTTTAAGAATTGATCATCAACTACTTTGATGGAAGTACTTGTTCAAGAATAAGAAAAAAATATATAATATGGAAATATGACCAAACATAAACTACTTTTATTGCGCTCTGACTATTCTAGTAGGGATGCCCCACTCCTAGTTTGTTTTACTAGCTTATTTGTGGTTGTTTGTTTCTTCTTGAATTAAAACTATAAATCAGGTTGAGTTGAGCTGTTATACTTATATCTTGGTCGGCTCCAACTCAATCCATGTAGAGCCTAAGCCCAAGCAGGACTTGACCTAGCCCAAGTCAGTCCTGGCTTGACCTAACTTAAGCCTAAACCTAGCTCAGACCTAAATATATTTTGATTAGAAAAATTCTTATTTTTAATTATAATTACTTGAAAAATGAACATTTGAATATAATTTGCAACATCAGCCCCGTCCTCTCCTCTCACCTGCATAATAACAATACTGAGAATTCACTAATCTAATGTGTACTGATTAATTAAATCATGAAAATCATCAAAGTTTAGAACACTTTTTAAATAATTAATTTAATGACACTTACCATATAACTGAGAATTGCAACCATAGCCTGAACGACTTGTTAAAGAAGGACCCACTTTGATAATTGCTAGTTTGGCCCCTCGATTTTCTCCTCCTCCTCCCTTTTGTCCTCTAATGGACTTATAAGAGCATATAACTTAGAGTACAACCAATAGATTATAGTAAACATGATAGAATTGACTATCTCAAGCTTTAGGTCCATGATCTAGCCAATACAAATGAAGACATGAGAGTATCAATTATTAACTTCCCCATTAACATAATCGAGGTAATTGATACTACAAAAGTTTATATTTTTTGTTCTTATTATGTTGATATATTATTCTGTTCAGTTCTCATGATTAATTTAAGTGATTACTCTTTTTTGAAGGGGTTCTTGAGTTATCTAAATATACTCTCAGGCAAAAAGAAACATTTCAATATCCTTCCCGATGTTAGTGGAATAGTAAAGCTAAGCAGGTGATCATGAACTCAAATATTGCATGGTTCTATTTAATTAAAAAAAAGCTTATGATTATTGATCATTGGACAAGAAGAGATGAACTGTATAGATTTATAATGTCGAAGAATTCGTGAGGGCATTGAAAATCTTCCATGTCATACGAGGAATAGAAGATGAGCTTTCAGCTCGTTTTGACAAGAGCAAAAACTATCGAGCTACTTAGGGCTTGTTCTTTTGAGTGAAAAACTCAAAAAACTGCAACTTGAATTATAACTTTATTCGAGTTCATGTTCTTTTAAGTTTAAATTAGAGTTTAAACTCGAGTTCAAACTCGAGTTTAGGACTAAAACTCAAGTTCAAGTTTCCCCTTCAACTCGAGTTCAGAAACTCGAACTCAAATTAATGAACAATATTTTTTCTATTCTTAAAAATGCTATAACTTTTTCGTTTTAATTGGGATTGAGATGATTTTTTTTTCTATGCGTTGACAACGAAAAGACGAATAAAACCCAACCCATATACCCTATTAAAATTTTTCATCAGCATTGAGTTTTTATTAAAATACTATCTAAATACAAATTCAAGTTTTGACTGAATCAAACACAAACTCAAAAAGATTCTTATCTCAAACCATAACTCAAATGTACACAACCAAACACAAACTCAAGTTACAAGTTCAATTCAAGTTAAAACTCAAATTCAACTCAAGAATTATATTCAAGTTAAACTCCAAAAGAACAGGCCCTTAAAAAACTCAAAAATACAGTGTGAAAAAAAAAAGCTCTTGAAAGCTATATTTTCTAGAGAAATTTTCTTGAGATGCCCCACGCGTAGTTTATTTTGCTGGATTATTTGTGGTTGTTTGTTTCTTTTTAAATTAAAACTGTAAGTCAAGTTTGAACTTAGGTGTTATGCCTATAGCTTGGGTCCAGCTCGACCCATGTAGAGGGCCTAAGCCCAAGCGAGGCTTGGCCTAGCCCAGGTAAGACTAGGCCTAACTTAAGCCTAAACCTAGTCAGACCTAAATATATTTTGATTAGAAAAACTCTTATTTTTAATTATAATTACTTGAAAAATGAACATTTGAATATAATTTGCAACATCAGCCCCGTCCTATCCTCTCACTTGTATAATAACAATATCGAGAATTCATTAATCTAATGTCTACTAATTAATTGAACTATGAAAATCATCAAAGTTAAAAACATTTTTTAAATAATTAATTGAATGACACTTACCATATAACTGAGAATGCACTTTAAATAATTAATTAAATGGCACTTACCATCAAAGTTTAGGAAATATTTTTTTATTATTGTTGTTTTGTAAAGAATCTTAAATACACTCTTCGATCTATTATATCTCCAATAGTTAACTTGATATTCATTTTATTAATATATAACAAATTACAAACAATTCGTGATATAATACCAAAAACATTATTAGTGTTACACCACGGTTGAGGAATCGACCATTCCTTTGAGTGACAAGCGCCGAGTAGGGCTGGCAATCCGGGTAGCGACACGACGACACAACTCGAAACCCGCACGAAATTAGCGGGTTTGGGTTTGTCATAAATAGGTCCGGGTCAAAATCAGGTCGAACCCGTGAAACACGATTAAATAACGGGTCATTTTCAGGTTGACCCGCTGATTAGTGCATGAAAATGCACCCTAAATATTGCTTTTGATTTACACAATATTAAAATATTTAAGCTTTAATTAAACAATTCCATTATTTTTATTCATAATATTTTTAATTGGAATTTGTCTAGTTTTTGCTTAATTATTTACAGATCAAAAGCAGTGTAAAAAGCCACACAAAAATAAGCCATGGAAGCCATATTTTCAACCATCCGGAGCCAAGCCATCAGAGAGAAAGCCGAGCCGATTGAGCCGACCAGCTGAGCCGACCAAGTCGCGTCAGTCCGCGTGGGCCCCAGTTCGCCTACCATCCTCACTCCATCTCGCGCGCGTCCCCAGCACGGCCGTCCCTCAGCTGGCGCGTTCCCTCCACGGAGCCATCATCGCGCGTCCAAGAACTCTGAAGCGTGGGTCCCGCGTCTGTAGCCATCAGCTGGCCTTCCTCTCCGCGTGCGACAGGTGTCAAACCTTGTCCTCCACTCTGCTCGCGCCAGCACAGCCCAACCAATCCGCCCACGACACGTGGCACGTTTCCTTCTCACTTCCAATCACGTTACGACACGTGTCCCCTTGGTGCTGAATCCGAATTCCTTCCCTAAAAATCAGAGCAAATTTCCAGATTTCTTCCCAAATCAAATATATGATTTCTCCTAATTTATGTGTAATTTTATTTTGTTTCCTTTTCTTTTGTAATTTTCTAGTTTTACTATTTATTTTCTTATTTGACAGGCAACCTCTGAACACTATAAATAAAGGGGTTAGCCTAAGGTTTTTAAAGGCTTTTAATTTTCAGTTTTCTGTCGTCTTGCTGTCAGTCTCATATTTTCTCTCTAGAACTTGTGAGAATGTTTTGCAAGATAAGCTAGAGTTTTCTTGGTGAGGTTAGAGATGAACTTCTGTTGAGTGACCCAATTCGGGGTTTTGATTCCTTGTTTTGTAAACTTCAACATCTGAATGAATTAAATCTCATCTATTTTTCTATTACTTTTCAAAATATTGTGTGTCAATTTTTATATAAGTTCAGTCACGCTTTTCTTATGTAATTTTGTCATGCATTGTTTTGTTATTCAAATTATTTTACAAATTGTCTTTTACTGTAATATTGTCAGATTGATATATTGTCGATTTTAGATAACTTGTAATAATAATATTTTCCGAGCCAACATAGAGATTTAATTTATTCGATTATTTTATTTTGTGAATCAAAACTTGAATTGGTGAACGAAGCATTAGGGATTCTCGACACTTTACCGTTTTCTTCATACAGATTTTCTCCTTTTTATTTTATTTGCAACAAAAACCTCAAAAACTCTCATTTTTCTTTAATTCACTTTTCTCTAACGCTCTTATTCTGTTAATTATTCTTGCTATTTTGTTATCTCTCTGTGGATACGACCGCCCTTCTGTGCTACAATTGACCGCTTGTGAATATCACTTTTGGGCGTTAACCACCCGCCAACCCACAATTGACCTGCGATAACCCGTTTATTAAACGTGTCATATTTAGGTGACACGATTATACAACCCGTTTATTACCCATTTATTACCTAGGTTAAAAAATGGTTCACTATTATTATTCTCTCTCTTCTCTAATCTCTCGCAGCCGCCCAACCCCAACATAATTCCAATTTCAAACCCTTCTTCTCTCAGTCTCTCAACTCTCTCGACTCTCTCGGTCTCTCACAGACTCTCTGCTGCCTAAGCTCTAAGTCCACCGAAGGACCACCGCCTGAGCTCACATCTCTCTCTGCCAGACTCTCCGCAGACTCTCCACCGGTTCTCTTCTCTTCTTTCCTCTCCACCCCATTCTCTCTGGACTCTCCACTCTCTCCGTCAGATTCGACCTTGGGGACTCTCCACTCTCTTCTCAATCTTCGTCAAAATCAGCCTCGGGGAACATATTCTTTGCTTCGGGAACATATTTGGTGTTGTTCTTCGACAGGTATTTCCCCTCTCCGCCCCATTTTTTTATTTGTTACAGATTCGGTGTTGTTACAGATTGATGGTCATATTCTATTTGTTACAGCCTTGGGGAACATATTCTTTGTTACAAATTGATGGCCATAGCCATAGTTATAATATATTTTTTCTGATTTGTAATGTATGCTTGTGATCTTAAAAAGACTTGTGATCGTGAAAATGAATGAGAAGGAAAAAAAGATGATGAATGAGGAGGAATTACAGATTCGGATTGTGTTGATTGTGTCCGTTTCTGATGATGAATGTGTCCGTTTCTGATTGTGTTGTTGGCTTTGGATTCGGATTGTGATGATGAATGTGCAATTTCGTATCCTTTTTAGAGCTTTGAAAATGCTTAATCGTGTTATTGATTTTGGATTAAATTATTGTACAGTAATCATGTTCTAATATGGTGTACTTTTGTTCAGTTTTTGTTGTTTTTGGGGAGATGTTAATCTGATTGAACCTATACTAATATGTTGTAATTTATTTTTTTGATCCCTTTAGGAGAAATGTTAATCTTATTGAACTTTTACTATATATTTGATTTGAGAATAGACTTTGGTTGTGATGATATTTCCTTGTTGCCTAATCACATTTGTTGTAGTGTTATATTTTTATTCTATTTTTTGTTTCTGGTTTACTCCATGATGTAGTGCAAAATTTTTTTTCATCACCCATCTATTTTCGTGAGTTGGATCCCCCCCGGCCCCTTCCCTTGTTCTGATTGTTGTTGTTTTGGACCCCTCTCCCCTATTGTGCTTGCTGTCATTTTAAGCAGGTTGCCTCTTTCAATCCTTTTGAAGTGAACCTTTTTTTTGCCTCTTTCAATCCTCCAAAAGGTCTTTCATTTTTCGTTTATTTGCTTTCTAGTTCTGTTTTTAGGGTGTTTTAATGAATACCCATTTCACTTTTTCTCTGTTTGATGAATTATAAAGTGTTTGTGGAATTAATATTGGTTTAGAATTATTATACTTTTGGTGAGTTTGTCTTGTCTTTTTTTTTTCTTTTAATTTCAATTTGGTTTGTAGTCTTATTATTGCATAGATGAAAACTTGATTCATATTGCACTTGATAGTTGTTTGTTTCAACTAGAATATTTTCTTGTGAAGATAATATTTTGGCTGAGAGGTATGTTTTACTAATAAGTTGGAGAATTAGTAAATCAGTTGTTGTTTTGCTTCTGAGTTCCAGGAATGTGATTCTTAATGGAAGTATATGGTATGTGAAATGATCTTGTTAGGGTGTTATAGCTTTTGCTATTTGAAGGTTAATATAGAAATGACTTAATCTGTGTTCATAAAAAAAATGACCTTCTTCAGGTTGAAGTGAACCTTGGCAACTTAAGCTCATTAGATACTCTGTTCATTACAATTAAACTAATGTTAACTAATGTTTTATTTTGTACAAATTAATTTAACACAATGGAAATTGATCTTGAGTCAATTGAGTCTCAAAGTGTGGATGTTGAGGTTGAAGAGATTGACGGATCGAGTTTTAATACACAAACTCAAGGCGTCAAACTCCAGAAAAGAAAAAGGAAGCTGACCTCAAAAGTTTGGAGTCACTTTGTTCATCTTCCTTTGGGCCCGAACAAGAAATTGAAGGCCAAGTGCAAACATTATAGCTCTGTGTACCTCGCGGACAGCAAGTACGGAACTGGTAATCTAAAATACCATCTTGTGAATTGTCTAAAAACCTCCTACCGTGATATAGGGCAGATGCTCATTGCCCAAGAAGTTGGTGCAGTGACACTTGGTGGAGGTAAGTATGATCCTGAAAAATTTCGTGAGTTGGTGGTAGCAGCTATAATCATGCATGATCTACCTTTTAGTTTTGTTGAATATGCGGGAATAAGGTCTGTATTTCAGTACTTGCACCCTCAAATTCAATTGGTCTCTAGAAATACTGCAAAGGCTGACGCTTTAAAGTTTTACAAGAAGGAAAAGCTTCAACTTAAATTGATGTTAGAGACTATCCCAGGTAGAATTAGCTTTACTTCTAATGCATGGACTTCTTTGACTAGTGATGGATATGTTTGTCTCACTGCGCATTTCATAGATAAGAATTGGAACTTGCAGAAAAGAGTGTTACATTTTAGTTTTCTGCCACCCCCACATAGTGGCGTTGCTTTGTCTGAAAAACTTTATGCCTTTTTGATGAATGGGGAATCGAAAACAAGGTGTTTAGTGTGACATTGGATAATGCTTCTGCGAATGGTGTTTCTATTGACATGTTAAGAGAGCAACTAGTTGTCAAAGGGGTTCTTGTACACAATGGCGATCTATTTCACATGCGATGTTGTGCACACATACTAAATTTAGTTGGGCAAGAGGGTTTGAAGCAGATTGATGATTCAATTGTTAAGATTCGTGACAGTGTCAAATATGTCAAGGGATCCCAAGTGAGGAAGCAAAAGTTCTTAGATTGTGTGAAGTTAGTTGCAATTGGTGATAAGAAAGGGTTGTGTCAAGATGTACCAAGTAGGTGGAACTCAACATATCTTATGCTTGAAAGTGCTCTTTACTATCGCTGTGTATTTCAACATTTAGAGTTGAGTGATTCAAACTACAAGCATTGTCCTTCTAGTGCCGAGTGGGACAAAGTTGAAAAGATTAAAACCTTTTTGAAGTTGCTCTATGATGCAACTCTTAAATTTTCTGGAACAAAGTATCAGTACCAAGTAGGTGGAACTCAACATATCTTATGCTTGAAAGTGCTCTTTACTATCGCTGTGTATTTCAACATTTAGAGTTGAGTGATTCAAACTACAAGCATTGTCCTTCTAGTGCCGAGTGGGACAAAGTTGAAAAGATTAAAACCTTTTTGAAGTTGCTCTATGATGCAACTCTTAAATTTTCTGGAACAAAGTATCACACTGCCAAGAAGTTAGTTGCAATTGGTGATAAGAAAGGGTTGTGTCAAGATGTACCAAGTAGGTGGAACTCAACATATCTTATGCTTGAAAGTGCTCTTTACTATCGCTGTGTATTTCAACATTTAGAGTTGAGTGATTCAAACTACAAGCATTGTCCTTCTAGTGCCGAGTGGGACAAAGTTGAAAAGATTAAAACCTTTTTGAAGTTGCTCTATGATGCAACTCTTAAATTTTCTGGAACAAAGTATCACACTGCCAACTTGTACTTCCTTTCCATTTGGCATTGTTGCTTCATGTTGAAACAATATTTAGAAGGTGATGATGAGTACTTAAAGTATATGGCAACAGCAATGTGGGGCAAGTCTCAAAAGTATTGGTCTCAATTCCATCTTACCTTGGCTATAACATGTGTTCTAGATCCTCGTTTTAAGCTTAGGCTTGTTGAGTTTAGTTACAAAAAGATTTATGGAGATGATTGTGTTGAATGTATATCAATGAGGAGTACGTTGTACTCTATTTTTGAAGAGTACAAAAAAAAAAAGGATACAATTAGCCAAAAGACCAATGCTTTTGAAACTTGTATGATGGAAAAAGAAGGAAATGATGATGTGGATATTATATTCAAGTTAATTTCTCTATTTATTAGTAATGCGGATGTTCTATGCTTATGTCTGATTGTGTATTCTTATACTATCTCCTTCTCATTTTGTAGGAATTTGATGAGATTTCTTCAATTGACTCTACTACCGCATCACAGAAATCAGAGCTTGACCTTTATTTGGATGGGCCAAGATTGGCTAGGACCGCGGATCTTGATATCCTTTCCTTTTAGAAATCAAACCAATTTCGATATCCAGCACTAGCTTTTATGGCTTGTGATATATTGGTTGTCTCTGTTTCTACAGTTGCTTCTGAAGCTACATTTAGTGTTGGTGGTAGAGTTCTTGATTCATTTCGTAGCTCACTTAAACCAAAGACAGTTGAAGCACTTGTTTGTACCAGAGATTGGTTATATGGAGACAAGGGTAGTTTCAAACTTACTTAAATTATGTATATTTTCTATATTGATTGTGAACTAACTTGTATCTATATCTATTTGTTTTTGTGTAGATTTCAATGAAGAGGTGGAGGATCTTACACAAGATATCTTTAACTTTTCATTGAAAAAAGAGGAGCATTTCTCACAGGGATCAACTTCTCCTAAACGTAATGATGCACTTAGAGTCCCCCCATTGCAACAAATTATTTAAATGTTTAATAATTAATCATGTATGTTTGTTTTCTAAATTGTGAGACTTTTATGTGTTTATTTTTTAATTTGTGAGAGACTTTCATGTGTTTGTTTTAATTTTGAACTTAGATTATGTAATGTCTCTATATCATGTTAAACAGGTTGAGAAACGTGTTCAGGAATAGGTTCTGAAATAGGTTCTGAAGTAGGTTCAAACGTGTTGACAGTAACCAGGTCATAAACGTGTTGACAGGTAATTAACGGGTTGACACGACACGTTTATGACCTGTTTCGTAAACGTGTTGGTAGGTAATCAACGGGTTGACATGACACGTTTACGACCTGTTTAATAAACGGGTTAATCGTATTATATCGTGTCAACCCGTTAATAAACAGGTCGTGTTTGGGTTTTGAATTTTGACACGATTAATAAACGGGTCGTGTTCGTGTCAGACCTATTCGTGTCAACTGAAGGGTACGACACGAACATGACCTGTTAACACGAATTGCCACCCCTAGCGCCGAGGCCTCCCTGTTGAGGATCGGTCGTTGACGCCGAGGGAACCAGTGTATCTAAGGTGCCCTTTAGACATCGAGAATTCGCGTGTGCTAGCGCGCGTCAAGAGCCCCGCTCAGGTGGTGAGGGCTACGATGTCGAGACAGTAGCCCGGTCAAATCCGCTGTCAGTCTAGGGAAAGATATACTGTATCAACTACCGTCATTGTTGAAGTCAGGAAATCAGGTATTGGGTAAGAGTGGTTAGCCTGACCGGAAAGCAATAATCATGGAAATCCAGCTACCAAATCCCTGAATTAAGGGATATAGGATGATCTTCTCGGGAAATGCAGAGTGGGTCTCTCATATGTATAAGGCCTATAAATAGAGCCATAGGAATTCATTAAGTTTTTTACGCACACTACCAAACTACCACAGAAAGTTTGTAATCTACAACATATTAGTGCATGCACAAGTAGATGTAGACAAAGAATTTTAGTCGAATCACTATAAACTCTTGCCTTCTCTATCTTATTCTGCATCATTAACCCCCAATTAAAACGTGAGAGATTACTGCGAGTGTTCTCAGAGAGTTAATTCTTTGTTGACTGAAATCCATTGTCAACAATTAGTACTATTTATTTTCTATTTTAATTGATATCCTTCAAAAGACAAGGTCGCATATATAAAAGAAAACAAAATAACTAGCTACATATGTTAAAGTATAAAAACTATTGTTGGCCCACCTCCTAATAGCTTAAATTTTTGGGATGGATTGGTAAACTAACAACATAATAGAAACAAGTCCCATTTCTATTTAAAGTTTTATGTTTAATGGATTTAAACAAATTAGCGTAATCCATTAATTTAATTTTTGTTTAACTAAACCCGCAGGAAATGAAGAACCCGTAGGGAATTGAAAATGAGAAGTTGATTCTTCCCAAGGGATTGAGAAGTACTTTCAAGCCCGGTGTTTTGTCAGCGTTAATGGGAGTATGTGGTGTTAGAAATTGTTGTGTCAAACGTTAAATTAAACAAATTTAAAAAAAATATAAATAGCAAAAAAATTTAAGAGACATAAGAATTCTGCAGTGTGAGACCCACACAAATAAGATTCACATTCTATTATATGATAGTGCTTAGTACTAGTGGTACTTTTTAAGCATTTTTCATCAGAATATGGTAATGTAACAGATGAACTTGCTGGAAAAGATCAGGAGACTGTGAAAGACTTTTTGCAGCGATTTTTTAGATATGAACAGGATTTCCTCGGAGTTGTTGCCTTTGTAAGTGTTTGCTTTCCATTGGCCTTGCCCTCATTTTTGCCTTGTCCATTCACAAGTTCAATTTTCAAAAGATAGAAACCGATATATCAAAAATGAATCAACAAGGCTCACTATTGGACACAAACTTTGCATAACCTGAACCTGCTGCTATATCAAAGAGAATCCAATGGACAAGAAGCAATTCTGGAGCAATGGCTATATACATATATCCATATCTCTTCAGAGTAATGTTTATGGGGAGAGGCTATGAAGGAAAAAGACTCTGTTTAATGTTTAACTTGAAACGCTCCTTTTAGCTATTTCCTCTCTTATTTATATTTTTTAAATGCGTTTAATTGAAATACTTTTTTTTTTTCTTTACTTGACCCTATCAGAATAACTTTCTCAATTAAGTCATCAACTTCAATACTTTTTTTTTCACCATCCTCTTAAGTATTATTTTGTCAAACTAACCTTCATAACTACTTTTTTTTCTTGATTGTTCTATTGAAATAATTTTTCTCTTATATACATCTACTAAAAACATTTTTTCCCTTATCATATGTACCGTTTAAAGACTTATTTTTAATCTGATTTGTCAGGAATATTAATACCCATTTCATTGAAAGATGCATTTTATATTTATATAAAAAAAATAGTTGAAACATGCATTCTAGTCCATCTACTTTTTTTTTGAAATCTTATATTTTTAATTGTGTAATTAAAAAATATTTTTTCTTTAATATGATCCTATTGGAGTAATTTTTGGCAAATATGTTATTCATTCACTCATCATTCATCGTTATTAGTTATTAAAAAACCAAAATGGGAAACAAATATATCAAATTAAATGCATAAAATCAGATTACTTTCCAAAATCAAAATAAGAAAAATCAATCAACCTAATCAGTCTAATCTATTCTAATTTATTTTCCATGTTTCCTTTCCCTCACGATCAACCCTATATATTCCTCAATCCTCATCATCTACGTAACGAATGGTAGGCCTTTAACATCGAAAACCATAAACAAAACCCAAAACTCTAGAGGCCCATTAGTTACGACAGTAACTATCAGTGGCGGTCCTCATGATTTTCAACAAAGAATAATAAAAGTCCAAAATGATTATCCAAGATTCCATTCCAAGACACAGAAATTGGTTGCACCTGTCCTCCTCCAACAATAAAAATAAAAGAACCTTGACCGTCATCAAGATATATAAGAGAAAGCATTATTGACTAATCTACTGTTGCTGACTTTTTTGATCAAAAAATTGCCAATTCAACAACACCACAAGCAAATTTGACAACTCTTATCCCCAGAAGAGCAAGAAGCAGATGGGTGGCCATGGCTGCAGCGCCGTCGACGGCCATTTAAACGACGATAACTTCAGCAAGCCTATGCCATGGATCGGCATCTACATAGCAGCAGCATCTGCAGCCTGCCTTGTAGCCATGGCTGCAGATCTAATCCAAGGCTTCCGCTTCAGGAAATTCTGGTTCCCTTGCAACTACTTCTCCATCAACGCCACTTCCCTCACCTTGATAGCTGTCGCAGCCAAGCTTTCTGTAGACCTAAACACCTCCATGCCTAACCGCCGCGACCAGCTTGCGAAGCTCACCAGCGCAGCCTTCATCTGCACAGTGATGGGAAACTCCATGCCGTCTCTCGGAACCATGGGGAATGAAGACTTGTTCATGAACATCATGGCTTTGGGAATTCTGGTAATTACCATCATAGTCAATATCTGCATCCAGTTAGGTACTGGCGCGATTTTCGTTTTCTGGAAAGAACATGCTCTGTTCATGTTTATCATGCTTGTTTTGCTTATTGTCATGAGTTTCTCTGCTCTAATTGTCCCAACCACTAAGCGTTATCTAGAATATAAGTACGACAAAAAGTATGAACTAGCACTTAAAGAAGCCCCAAGTGACATCAATGGCAAAAAATTGGTGTGCAAGCTCAGAAAGGATCTGGATAAGTATTGGATGATGGCTTATACCTGTAGTCCTCAGTTTGTGATGGGGCGTTCGGTGACTTGCACCGCTTCTGGAGCGCTCTGTCTTGTGAGTGCCGCGGTTTTGGGAGAAGCCATAATTAGGTCTTACTTTATGGCATGGTCAGTTAAGTTCTGCACTGGGGATTCAGACTACAAGTGGTCTACTAGCTTAGTTCTAGTAATACAAACTATTGCAGTAGGAGTTGGGACAATTGCCCCAGCTTGTAGATGGCTATTCGCAATCCGTTTTAGGTGCCCATATAGAGGGAACAAAAAGGAGTGGAGAAAGGAATTCAGAGTAGAAAAGTACTGGATCCAGAGACTAGAAGAGATGAAAGACAGTCCCTTGACTTCCTCCATCTTTAAGCATCGGAATAGGTACTGCAGGAGAGTAATTCATGATTCGAAAAATCTGGTTTTGGACATGTGCATCTCAATGCAGATTGGGATTGTGTTCACAAGCAAGTTGATTCGTTTCCTTTCTATTTTCACCGCAAGTAAAGTCTTGTTTTTCTCAGAACTTGGGTGGGAGTTGAAGAGGAAGCTCCGATTCTGCGTTGCTGTTTCAAGTAATGACTCGGAAGAAGATTCACTTCAAGACACCAAGAAGGATCTTAGCCGTTTTGTTTTGCACCTTGAGGGTGAGGAAGCGCTTGTTAAGCTGATCATCAAGCGAAATTGCGATGCCACTGATCATTGGTTTCAGCTGGGGAGGAAAAGACAGCCTAAATATCTCATGAACCTGTTGGAGAAATCTTCACAAGAATTGAGGGGAGTGGCTGAATTTGATTTGAGTGACCAAGTTCCTTGTCTACATGATGAAGAGCCTCCAAATTGTTGGGCTCTTCCTGTGGTGACGCTGACAAGTATCGCCCTTGCGCTTCCAGAGATCGACAGCTCTGCAATCAGACAGTTGAGAAACGGGGTGAGTGAAGGCCTTGTTTATGTAAAACACATGGAGAAGCTCTTGGATGTCAAAGCAGATCTGAGCAACATCAAGAAAGCAGCAGAAGCTGTATGGACAGAAGTTGACCTCTACCACAAATGGCTAGAAGTTGACCTCAAAAAAATTTCACTTTCAAAGGAAACCCCAAATGAAGTGCTTGAAGAACTCGCCCAAATTGCCAAAAATAAGTTTTTGGTGCTCAAGAATGCACACTTGGCTGAATGCTTAAAGGTTAACCCTCTGAAGTGGCCCATCAAGTTGTTAGCTGCTCATTCCATGTACCGAATAAGCCAATCTCTTATTCTCAACTCTGAAAGAATCAACCACCAAACATCGGAGAAACTATTCGAAGCCATAACCGTTATGATCTCGGATATCTTGTGTGCTTGTATGACCAACTTACAACAGGTTATATCAGTCAAGTGCTTGAACAGCGCAATTGAAGAAAGGGAAGAGAGTGTGAGGCATGCTGTTTTCATTCTTGGTAAGTCTGAAGAGATTCTGAAGATTCATGGCCATAAAACGATTCCCAATTTGGACTCTTACCAAATGGCCTGCATTGACGAGTGGCGTTCGTCACACAAAACCAAGAATCCATGGGCGTTCACTCCATCTTCATCAGAGATTGACACACTTTCTCCTGGTTCAACTGATTTATGCATAGGCATCGACTAGAATATACAAGCATATGCCCTATATATATTATATGTATATATATATATATATGAATACTCAAAAGAGCTCATGTTTTTTGTGTCTTTGTAAAAGTTTTAAGACTATAAAGTTTTGCTCCATATTATATATGTAAATATATAGTATGACTCTGATTTGGTGTTTATGTAAAACTATAACTCAGTTTCTGAGCTAGATTCATGTTGACGGGCACTTCAAAGATCCCTGTTTCAGAGTTTTGGAAAGGATAATATATAGAGTTGCATTATGTTTAGGTTAAAATTTGCTTAAGATTGGTAAAATGGGTTTCTTTAATAATATAATATTTCGGACTCGCAAATGCCAACATATATATATATATACATGGAGAAACGATAATTGAGATTTCTGATTAAATTACAGGACTTTTGATATCCAACTGCACAATTAAGCAATTTCAGAGATAGTCTCTAATCCCTATGATGGAAAAACAATAGAGAATTTGGTTACGATATTGAAGAAATTGACTATTTGTAAAGAAAAGAAATAAAACTACAAGTGCAATAGAGTTCTTAAAATTCAATAAACAACAAAACCCAATACAGATCAATCAAAAAATTAATCGCTCAACATCAAATTACCCCCAGAAAAAGGGAAAATTTGACGAACATATTGGGTGGGTAAGTTGGTGTTCTAAGAATCGTCGTCTCTGTCGTTCTTGGGCTTACGGTAGGTCCCCTCGATGTGCTTGGAAAAGAAGATTGCAGTGTTGACGAGCTTCTTGACGTTTGGAACATTGTAGTTCTGAGCTATATACACTCCGGCGACGGTGCCCGCCAGAAAGTTGAAGCCGCTCCTTATTATCCCCATCTCTTCCAGAAACTTCTCTGCTTCGACTTGGTCACTTGGAGGAGGAGAAAAAAAAGAGGTAAGTGGTTTTAATTTTTAAGTAAGAGGACGCGTAAAAGCAGCCCTTGACTAAACAGGCATTGGGTATTTCATGTGGGTGCACCGTGTAATGGTGAAAGGCGCACCATGGGATGAACTAATATTAATGGTCTTTTAATTGCCAGAGGTCCACGTGGCGCCACGCTGTGTATGGGCAGAACAGAATACGGGAGTGGGATCCACTTATTTTAAAAGCGATTATTTTTTTCTTGCGTTTCTTTCTTTCTTTTTTTTTTTCCCTGCTTTCTCTTTCTTCTTTTCTCATCCCTCCCACTTTCCCGGCACCGGCGATCTCCGCCGAAATCACCTACAGCCATCTGAACCACACATTTTTCTGCATTTTTGCTTTGCAATTTCCTTACTACCCCCCACTAACGTCACTTCTACACCGTTCGATTCAAATCGGTCGGCCCATTTAAATACGGCCTACCGGTATTCCCATTTTGGGTGGTGCACCAGAGAAAACTCCTTTAATTGGGAAAATACACCGTGAAAATATCACTGTTATCTCTTTTATTACATATACAAATGCTTGAAATAATATATCTTATGTTGCTTCAACATATGATGTTTATCTCCATATTTTTAAAAATTATCTAAAAATAACCCATTACTGCACATTTGAATAGTCATAAATTCTTGTAAAAAAATAGAGACTGTTTAGTTCAATAATTTAAATTTTTAATTTGAGTTAAAATGTAATTTTATGTGAGAATTTTTTACTATAATAAAAAAATTAGATACGATTATTTAAAAAAAAAATTATTATAATAAAATTTAAATTTTAAATTCAAATCGGAACAATCTTCAAACACTTTATAAATTTGTAATATTAAAATACCCAAAATGAAGATAACCCTCCGTGTCTCCACTCCACTAGAGACCCTCGTTGTCCCTAATCCTCTTTCCTTTTCATACAAGATGTACCGTTGTTAGACCATCCTCGTGTAAGGCTGCCCCCCAACTAGCACCTCCAAGGCGCCAACTAAGATCTTTTGTTGCGAGATTGTCTCTAGACAAGGGCGTTGTCGCAACTCGCAAAATAAAGAGGACAAAAATGGTATTTTGACCGAATATAAGAGATTTTTTTTTTTGGTATTTTATCAATGAATATTACCAATTACTCCGTTCACTTCGCTAATTCGATTTTAAAATTTGAATTGAGATATGACTTTATGTGAGAGCTTTTTACTGTAGTAAAAAAGTTAGATGTGATTGTTTGTGAGAGCTTTTTACTGTAAAAAAACTCAAATCAGCGAAGTGAACGGGGCCTGAATGTAGTTTTCGCATTTTAAAAATTCAACTGGTTAAACATGGGTAAGGAAATCTTTTAGTTTTTAAAAATGCGAGGGGTAAACCTGACATTTTGACAATATTTTTGTATTTGTATAATTAAAAATGAAAAAAAAAACAAAAATGGCATTTTTACCCATTGAAAAAATGAGAGTTTTTCTAGAGAACGCGAAAAAATAAACTTTCTATAGTTTGTTTTATTTTTTAGCTATCAAATATTTATAAAAAATTATCTCTTTTGCATGTTTTTTTAATCTCATACGATTTTAACTAAATTTAACCGTTAAAAACTGTTACTATCGATAGGGAAGCTTATAGGAAGAAGAAGTCCCTATAAAAATAAATGTATGCTGACTAATGTAAGAATCCGTTTAATTCGTTAATTCGAGTTAAGATGTAATTTTATGTGAGAGCTTTTTACTATAATAAAAAAGTTAAATGTGATTGTTTCTGAGAATTTTTTACTATAACAAAACTTAAATTTTAAACTTAAATTGATGAAATAAACGGGTCTAAATATAGACGTCTTTTTAGATAGTTTTCCAAGATAAATGGGGATTCATTCTAATAAGCGTGCACCCCACGCTTTCTGATATGTAGCCCCTTTCCTACGCCAATCAACGACATCAGGTAACAAGAAAAACGTTATGTAATTCCTTTCACCACCAAAAAAAAAAAAAAGCAATTTTTTGTTTCTTCGGAAAAATGACAACATCATAAATATTTCGACAAAGATTAACAGCTATAAATGACATGTTTCTTTGGAAGTTGTCGTAGTTTTTTGTTTTTTGTTTTCCTTTTTTTACATGATTGAAACATTAGATAATTATATAGAAAGCAGCGTCATTTAAAACGATAAGCAAGTTTTTGGTCGTTTTCCTCTGGATTTTATTCTAAAGCAAATTGACAAGGTATCGAAAACTAGGTATTGAAAACTAAGTTGTCTTTTCTTGCATATACAAGCGTTAGAGAAAGTGTCGGTTTTTTTTTTTTTTTCCAGATTTCATTTTTTTTTTCGGTCAAGAAATAAGTTAACGTTCATTGTACTACTGTAGAAGAAGAAAGAATATATACGAAAATGCTTGTTTAATTCACGGATCAATGAGCACAAGGACATAATATTCATCAAAGATCAGTGACCGACACATATCTCAGATCTCTTGGAAGTCTTCCTCGGACCTTAATAGTAGCATTCCATAAAGCTGAAATGTAATATAATTAATTATCCTAGCTAATTAGAATCCTTTTATATTATCTTGGTGTTAGACGTGGCATTAGAGATAAATATCACTATATTATTCTTTTGTAATAACACTATAATGTCTGCAAACGTGTATTCTAAAAAGTCATCAATAAGTCAGTGTATAACGGAGCGAGTACTGAGAATTACTTCTCTAGCTATAGTCTTATATATAATAGCAATATGAACGGATATTTCTATCATCTGTGGATTGTTCAAAGGTTCTTAATTATTAATTTGTAAAGACTGATAATAATGAGGGGGAAAAAAAAGGTGATGATCAAAAGAAAGTTGTCCAAATAGGAGCCACTGAATCCATTTGGTCAATAAGAAGGGACCTCATCAATTAGCAGAAACGAAAGAGTGAGATATATAGAGGAAAACCAAACACCTTTGAGGATGTGATTGGAACTTTTCTAAGGTATTTTTTTTTCTTTTGAAATATTGTAAATGCATGATTGCCTAAAAATGGAAGGAAGCGTTTTTCCTACGCTTCGATCACTTCACAAGAAAAGACATGATCCGTAGAGGAAAGAATTAGACATGTTTAAAAAAATAAAAAAATAAAAATTAGCACGAAGGAAACTTGAAAAGATTGGACGAGAAAAGATGAAGGAAGGAAAGCATCTATAAAAGACACAAGCAAAAGGTTGTTGAACGACAATCACTTTCTTTGCCACACGTATTCGTCAAACGATCCATCTTTTCTTGTCCCTTATCATCCATTTATGTATTTCCCTCACACACACACACACACACACACACACACATATTTATTGTATGGGAAAATGTGCATCGACACGTCGGATGATAACTATGTTCTACATGGCCCGATACTTATCACGTCAGGTAACTGTCGACGCCTAAAACTTATTTCCCCTCCATATGATGAAAAGGCCGATTGTATGGGGCGATTCATGAGACCGTCGACCCTACATACAATCTAGACCTGCATGATCTATTCACAGCAGGAGTAGTACCATGATAGGGTTGACCAAGAGGGAGGCCGCGCCTTGCCCATTAACTGTCTAGAACAGACCAATGGAAATCACAGGATCCGTAGAGCCGCAATAGTGGACAAAGTGGGTGAGTAAACAGTCCAAAAGGAGTAGAAAGGCTACGGTCTAGGCAAGTAGGGTCATAGGCTACTAGAGAGGGAGAGGGACCCTTAGCAAACCCTTTGAGAAAGCCCGACCCAAAAGATACCCATAAGTAATCTGTAAGCTATAAAAGTGGCAAAGCCTCAGAGAAAGACATGAGATGATTTTTTATGTAACCTGAGAAGAACAAAAGAGAAATACAATATGCAGTAGATGTAGCTCTTTTTACAAGATGAACCACTATAAACTTATTTGCCTCTTTACCTCCATTTGAGTATCATATCAATATTTCTCACAATATACCTCTAAAACAAACAGTTAGCTACATAAATCCAAATATATAACAATATTTAGCTGGTAGCCCAACAGAACACCGAGTGATAATCCAGTGTAATCTTGTTGATGAAATTCCACCGTCAACAATATTGTCGATGGTTTTTCCCTTGTACACTTTTCTATTTTCTCTAGTCTTATCTTGGAGCTCTCTTGTTACCCAACTCTTGCTTTGCTCAGACCTTGCGTATAAGCGAATTTATTGTTTCTAATCTCTATATCACTTCAGCCATTCAATTAAAGAATTTCAGGTTTTTGCAAATTAAGTTAATTAGATCTATAAAGTTGACAAACCGGTGATGATCATCATTTGGTTCATATCTAAAGTATATATGCTTGTCTACTTTCCTTACGGAGAATTGTATCTCCACATGATATATGAAAGTGAAAGAAAAATAATATTTATTTAATAACGTAATACTGAAATTGTAGAGGTGTAATAGTAGTTTAGGATAACTAATTTTTTTGGTGTTACATTTTTCTAATATATACATGATCAATGTTGCATTCAATAAAAATATATTATATATTATGTTTCGTACCTTTATATAATCTATAAAGTACAATCCTCTCTGATGATGTCGATACTATAAAATCAATATATATATATATATATATATATATATATATATATATATCTAAAAAAATGTTATTGAAAAGAAATGATAGCCTTAAATAAGATGTATAAACCCATCAAGTTCAAAGAAACAGATACGCCAAATGAAACATACCTGAACCACTTCTTCATCTTCTGAAGCACACTTCGGAATTTGATCCTTCCCCAATACACGGATATGCGCCCTAGATAACTTCCTCATTTCAGCTATGACTGAACCGCCCTTGCCAAGAAGATATATATATATATATATTTTAGGGCAAAAAGAGAAAAAGTATACTTGTTACATAATACTACGTTTATTTTGTTATTTCTCATTATGACGTTACTAACATATCATAAGCGCTTAGTTTATATACTACATGACTATATCTATAGCCTACGTGAAATAATTATGTGAAATGGCTGGCTCATTGTTATTTGGATGGCTCAACGTAACCTTCTAAAGGAAAACAAAAATAAAAAATGTTAGAAGATCAAGGAGAAGAAGAAGAAATGCAACCTTTTAATTATGTAGCTTCCGTTTGGACTTTGATATATCTATTTGTAGCAATTGTTCAATGAGACCGGTAATTTTGATCATTTTGAACGTGAGTTTGTTGAGTGCTTCCAAGTCCACGTGGATTATTTCAAACAAAGTAGCAATATCACTTGCTTTGTGAATATATCGTTGAATAGAATATAGGGTCTTAATTTGAGATACCGATCGAAATCCGCTTTGCAATTTGTTTGACTGTCAGAAGTTTTGAAGCGACACTTGTTTTTTTATCTTCTCGAAAATTGAAACTGAATTACAAGGAAGATCTGTTTCAACTTTCATGTGGGCAACCAAACATGCCAACGATGATATAGGTTCTTACAATTGACCCCCTTAATTGATTATGTTACCATTCAATGGACCACCAAAGCATTGCTCAAGTTCAACCCCCAGTTACCCAATTATGGAAACTATATATTATACTTACACAGAACAGAAAGATCAAGATAATATTGCACCTTTGAACATAGACATGTTTCGATCACGGGATATATTTGGTTCAGAAACAAGATTCAGACTTCTAGTAAGCGAAAAACTCTTTTTTTTTTTTTTTCCCTTTGGGAGTCAACGAAGACTCATGAAACTAACCCAGTTAATGATTGCTAATTAGTTGAGAAATGTTTATAAGGTCAAAGTCAACTAATAATCATATGACCTTGGAGCTGTTCTCTTAAGTCAACTTATTTATAATTAATTACTAAATGGCCGGTTCATAGTGACTTAAAAACCAATTTGATTAGTTTTGTTTAACACCTTATTATAACGGCCGATAAAGGACATTATATATTGAAGTGAGCAAAGTCAAGGGGAGAAAAAAAGAAAGAAAGAAAGAAGATATTACATGTATAATTTTGTGTTGCCATGTTGTAGCAATCTGAAATTAATTAAAGAGAAGACCGGCCAAAATGCTTTCTTTAATTTGGAGGTTTGGTTGGATGGCTTTTCATTGATTTCTTACACTGTAAAGCATGTCCCGAGTTTATCATAGAGATAGAGTTAAAATTTACATTTGACGGCATTTTATATTTGCTTAATCAATATTTATACTAGGTTCTTAGTATTAATTACTAGTCATTTTCAAGTTTCAACGATCTTATATGTCAAGTCCATCCAGGCCACATCATGAGTTATCTTGTAAAACTTATCTATATATAGATGCTCGAATATGTTCCCTTACTATCATTGGCCAGATAATAATAATAATAATAATAATAATAATAATGTGTGTATATATAATAAAGATTAAATGAAACAGTTATAGTTAGAGCAGGTTTTATTATTCTTTTTTTTTTCAAGGATTTGTTTGTGGCCACTAATTATAATGAGCTTTCCTCTACTTTTTCTTTTCTTTGATTTTAGAAAGATACCTTGCGTTTCCTTGTTTGATCTCTTATGAGTCGCTATTTGTGATCTGAAAGTAACCTTATTATTCCCTACTACTAAAAAACCCTTTATATTACTCCTAGACACTATTAAAAACCCCTTTATATTAATCCTAGAGATGGTAATACGGATTGCCACACAAGACATGACATGAACAAGATACGAACACGGAGACACGAAATTAATTTAATTTATCAATTTTTTATTTAAAATATATACAAATTTAGACAAAAATATTTTTTAACAAAACTTTTTTAATACATGTAAAAGATAAGATTTGTGACTTATATTAACAATGTCATATATAGATAAATTGACTAAGTAAATAAATAAACACTCAAATTGTTAATATTAATCGTGACGGTATAAATCTGAGTGACGTTTTTACTAAACGGGTGACACGTTAGTTGACTCGAATACGATACAAAACTTTTGAATCGACACGAACCCGACTTAAATTACAACCCCTAATTACTCTCAAAATATAAATTATTTTCGTCCGCAAGGAAATATTTAGCTCCTCTAGATGCTTTTAATTATACACTTCAAAAAACAGTCGGAAAAACCTAATCAAAGTAAGACATTCTACCCTTCATAATTTCTTTTTCCGCGTGATAAATGATAATCGACAATTACTACCTAAATATAATTGTTTACTTATTAATCACATACGGCCAAGGCCAACTTCTGACTTCTGAGTCCTGAGACCTGATCAATGGGAGGCCCTAAGACATTGATCAATCCTCAAGTAGACAATGACGTGTCATACATGGTGGCTACAACAAATATCTTCCGTACACGTGGCACGATATGATGGAGACGACTCATTCCGTGGTGCACGAGGACCCACCTAAAAGGGGTCTAAGAGATCTCATGTCGTTTTCGTCCTATTGTGCAGCATATGAGACGAGCTGTCTCCATCTCCCCAGTGATCAAGGGTATGCTTGAAATATTCCCAAGAGGACAAGGGCATTTTTGGGTTATCACCATTAAATCAAACTTTTTTTTGTGTTTTTTTAAATAACAAATTTTCAGACAACTGAAAGACTTGTTCTAACCACTCTGTGAAAAAGATCTAGAAAAGATGATTAAAGATTGAAAGGGAGGGTGTTGGATATGAAACTTTGCAGTAATTATGAACCCAAATCTAATCTAATCTAATAGTTAAACAACACAATCTTAAATATAAATGTGTTTTCAATTCATTTGGGCCCACCTTACCCTTCATTCAATGTAGCTCTCTAGAAATCTATGGTTCACATGAAGACCTGCTAGGTTTTGACTCTACTGTACTAATGATCTAGTCTAGTGTAGCATGCAATCGATGTGGGCCGTTGATCGTCCTGACCTAGTCTACACAGTCCAACAGATCTACGGCTTGATTGGTACGTCCTTTGCACATATCTTGGCTTGGCTTATGCATTCGTAAATTCTTTACCGGAAATTTAGCTTCTTTTTCTTGGTGGAAAGAGTAATGTATTAATGTTCTCATTTGTGATAATATTGATCTGTATTACGATGGTATTATTTAACTAACTATAAATTCATATTCGTACGTCAATTTTGACTAACTAGTATTTTTCTTTGCCAATAACTAATTAGAATTCCCACAAGTATTTTTAGTGAAAATTACAAAGTATTTTTAGTGAAAACTACAGAAAAATGATAGAAAAGCCAAGCAAGATTGTGCCTTCCAATATCTGAATAGGACCACTGACGCACCCCGGAAACTATATTATAAATGGTTCACAGCTTTTCTGCACTGTAGATGGGTCTCCTTTTGTCTTCTTTTATTTTATTTTATTTTTTTTAAAGAGAAAAAACAACAAAATTTTACTCTTGGGGATGGGTTTGAAACTAAGGGCCTCAAAAATTGTCATCATATACATATTATAATAATAACATGCAAATCTCTAAACCCAATCTTAATCCATGCCTCAAATTGACATGGAAATGTGACATTGTGAAGTGGCTGTGCTAAAATTGACGGGCAAGCTCTGTTGAACTTCCAGTCACATAAATAAATAAATCAGAAAGAGAAACGAGATTTATAATATAAGATTTTTTATTTAAAAAAAAAAAAAGACTTATTTTCCAAAGATGTCCCCCCATTTGAAAGTGATTGGGCTCTAGACAAGCACCTAACCCTAGCTTTTCTCTAAGTAAATGAGCCATCTTTATGTCTGATCAAAGCTTTCTAGTTCATTATTTTAAAAAAAAAAAATCCTATTTTTATTTATTTATTCATAAATCTTAATCACTTCCAAGTTCCAATGCCCCTATAATATCCTAAGCAATTAAATAATATATAATGTTAAGCAATAATTTAGAACTAGTTGGAAAAGCTTAGAAGAATTACAAAATCCGAAGACACCCTATTCTATTACTTACATCTGTAAGAGACAGATTATTTTATTTTAATTAATTAATTTTTATTAATCTTCAAATCTATTAAGCTATTATAGAGGTTGTTCGCGGGGATTATTATAGGAATTCGTTTTCAATGAAACCGACATTATTATAAGTAATTTCCTTTTTCTTTTGAGGAAACCATAATAACCTGTGATTAATCTCTGTCTCTGTTCATACTAGCTAGGCATGTTCCTTTAGATTTTATATAATTGTGTGAAGTTTTCTTTAGTTCAACTAAATATATAATAATCTTACAAGAAACTCATTCATTGAAATAGACTGCTTTTAGCTTTCATAGCAACTTTATCATTATGCAAATGCGTGAAAGAAAAATGTGGATTAAATTAAAAGCTTCCAAAATGAAAACTTACAAAATTAATGAATAAAGTAATGAACCGGAAGTTCAATCAAACATGGCCCACGTGGCTTGATTAGTAGATGTCTAGAAAGTAGAAACTATAGAGGAAAAAAAAATAGTAATATAGCAAATTCAATGAACTAGAGGACAAGTATTTGAGGAGCTGTATTAATGAAAAGAACTCAATCTAATATGTATATATACAAATAGTTATACATGTTCATAAAATAACATTGCTTTACAAACAAGAGGAGAATGACCGATGACGCGTTACGTGTTTGGTGTAATTAATACAGGAGAGGGAGAGAGAGAGAGAGAGAGAGAGAGAGTTTTCAGACAGGGTATGGCAGACTTCAACCATACCATGTTAGACTAGCCTGTATTATTTTGAAAAGCGGCTATCAATTATAATATTGATAAAATTTTAATGACATGCATTCTCTGTCTCCTCACAAGATTATAATATCTTTTTATAGGTAATTTGGGAGTAAAGAATTTCTAATTGATCAAATTCAAAACCATGGTGTAAATATGATTGTAAATTTAGATCTTCTTGAGCATGGTAGTATGCTTTAAGAATTAAGTGGTCCTCATTAATAATGAGATGCAGTTTCATATGTCAATCTACTTTTAGTTCATGAATTAGAATTATGAGATTATAATCATTTTCGATTTACGTGTATTTTTTATAAGAAAAAACATTGTAGCGAATCATAAATCATAATTCAAATCATGGTATAAATCTCCTTACCAAACGTCTCATACGTTTGATTCATGGATTAGAACCATTTTCGATTTACATGTATTTTTTAAGAGAGAAAACATTGTAGTGAATCATGAACCATGATTCAAATCATGGTATGAAACCCCTTACCAAACGTTTACCCATAATTGGCACCGCAGGTAAGAAGAAGCATTTTTCTAGTAAGTTTCCTAACTTCTAGATAAAGGGTTTTTGACATTATCTTTAACTGCTAAAGTTCCAGCCCACCAACGATTTAAGTTTTCTTCTTCTTCATTTTTTCATTTTTTCATTTCTTTTTTTTTTTTTTTTTTTTTTAAATATGTCATAGCCAACCTATCTATCTAAGAACTGTCTCACTCTCTCAAATATATTTTATTTATGTCCCTATGTGTATACATTACATGCAGACATGTAATCTTTTGATGAAACATGACATTCGGAACACAAGTGCAACTAGGGACAAAGGTTGTGAAGTATCACTGTTGCCAACGAGACACGAGATAGGGGAAAAGAAAAATCATTGGACAACCATGAGATCTCTAGACAAACTCAGAGCTTCTGCATCAAACAAGTTCTTCCATCAATAGAAAAACCAACACATAGGTTAGAGGATCCACTTCTTATGGGGAATTGGAAAAGATATATTGGTTTTCTGTTGTGTGATTCCAAAGATATTATTCCCTATCCTGCATTATTTTCTCAGTTTCCAATTAGGAAGCAATCTGAAGCAGGTTAAGAGTATCTAATTTGTGGTATTTTCCACATTACCTAAATGGTTAGCATGTGCCAAATTTTGACATGTTCCACTCCTTGTAAAAGAGGCAAGTTTAGCAGATTAGTGTTAAAACTTCTTTGCTTGTGTAATGTGTAAAAGATTACCTATTGAACCCAAGAACAACAACATAAGCCACAACTAAGTTGATGGCCTAATTGGAGTTTATGCCACCTAATTACATCAAGCCACATACTTTGACACATTAAATTTTTGTATTTTGCCTTCGTGCTTCATTTTCAGTTAATTAGTTGATGGCCTAATTTAAATCAACCTCAAGCTCCTTACAAGGACACTAATAAGTTTATAAATACGATGAAGATTTAGAGAAAACGAGGAATAAAACACAGTTCATTATAGTTGGTTAGTTGAAAGTTGAAAACAGGCTTAAAGACAGTGTCAACACTCGACATAACAGATGAATGTGAATTCATTGTCAAACTAGCCAACACAATTAAGGTAGAAATACAAAACTCAGTAAATAGAATAATCGGACTTCAGGTAAGAATTTCTCCCAATTTCAGTTGTCAGTTATAGAAAAGTGTACAACAACAGATCATAATCATCACAAGCATAACAAAATGCATTTTCTCACCATTAGAATATCAAAGTATTTTAGCCAGTCATATGCAAGGCCAAAAGAAGAATAGGACTCTAAACTTCCCCGTTAGATGTTGAAATGTTCAAACATAAAATGCTAGTTTGTTTATCTAAGCTAGATAGATAGATAGATAGATAGATTGATAATGACACACTAGATGACTAACAATCACGATGATAAATTCACAAAAGATTTGAAATCATAACAGAGGTGACCAAGAACATAGTTTCAAACAGTATTATTTTCTCGACTTCATATCATCAGAGTAAAGTAACAAGTTGGAACCTCTGGCGATGATAAAATTCTGGGCTTGCTTAAAAGAAACCAACACCCCTCCTGCTTCTCTTCTTATCCTTCCGATCAACAGCACCTCCAAGCCGAAACCGATACGAGCTCCCGACGTTGCCAACACAACGTAAGAGATGCCTGACGCTTCTCCACGTGGAAACCCCGCACAGTTCTTTTCACAACGCATTCTGCCTGAGTCTCGGCAAAGTTACTGAATGTCACGGGCGCGAAGCCAGCAGAGGCAAAGAGCGTCTTCCAGAGCGGCATTTTGTCAGGTACTGGACCTCGGAGGCGCCCCAGGACGGTGCTCTCAATCTTGGGCTGGAGCAAGAATTTCTCAATCTTGTTTACAGCATCCGATGTCACGTTAACCGCGGCGTCCAACGACTCCAACAGGTTAATGTAGGAATGCAGGGCCTGCAGGATGTGTTGTGGGAATGGAAGGTCGCTCCGATCGCAACCTCGGTCCAACGACACCACAATCTTCGGGGAGAGCTGCTTTATAAACCGGAGAAGATTAGGCAAAGCCGCAGGTTGGTTGGACGCCGCCCAAATAGGAAAATTCACCGCTATAACTTCACCCTCGGCACGAAAAACAGGCATAGAGTAAGACGTCTGCTCCAAGGAATCAAAGTTAACAACTTCAAGATCGAATGCCACGCCAATCTCAGCGGCAAACTGGGCGAGGTTGTCGCGCATAAGAGCAAGCTCGACGGGGTGGTGGGTGGAGGGAGAGGCGAAAGCGGTGATCTTGAGGGACGGAGTAGCTGAACCTCCTCCTCCTCCTACACCTCTGTTAAGCTCCTGCATAAAGGAGGCCCATTGAGCACCAAAGCCAATGTCGAAATCGACAATGTGGATGGTAGCGGAATCGGAGAGGGCTTCAAGGAGGGCCTGATTGGAGGTGAAGTTGAGGAACTGAATGAGAGGGGAGATTTCGGAGAAGAGCTTGTAAGCTCCCATCTTGAAAATGACGTCAAAGGGAGTAGGGCACCTGGGAGGTGGAGGGAAGATTGTGTTGTTGGAATTGTTGTTAATGTTGTTGTTGTTGAAGAGCAATTGAAGAGCCTCCTTGAAGTAGAAAGCTGCCCTGTGAAGGGGCTTTCCAAATGGGGAGGAGAGGTGGTGATTGAGCCGCGCCAATATCCCTTGCGCGTGTGAGAAGTTCCCTGTCCCTATCAGCTCTGCCGCCTTATACACCTGGTCCAGCAAAGCATGTTGTTGTTGTTGTTGCTGCTGCTGTAACTCTTGCTTCGGAAGAAACTGCATCATCATCATCCCCTGAGGAACAAAACTATTACCCAGATGTTGATGCTGCTGCTGCTGCTGCTGCTTCCTCATCATCAAGAACTCGTGCCCCGGATCGCAAAACGGGACTTTGGGGATCTGAGAGGCTGGTGCCGGTGGTGGGTCTACTGCTGCCATAATTACGCCGCCGGAGTTGTGGCGCTTCTGTTGGGGCGGCTGCTCTATTAATGGCAGCAGAAAGCTTGGGTTTTGACCCAGCATCTGCGGATTCAGAATCTGCGGCTTCTCGTCCAACGACTGCGGAGGATAAATCATTCCCGGAGGCAGAGGGAGACCATTAGACAAGATTGGGTTTTGCCCAATATTACAGTTGTTGTTGGTGAAGCCAACGGTAGTGGTAGCAACCTTGTAATTGAGTGGCCCAGAAGAGCTCGTTGGCGGTGCTATTGATGACCCAACATTAATCTTCCCACCACCATTGCCACTATTGTTGTTGCTGCTGTTTACAAACCCAGAACCAGAATACCCTAAACTCGGATCGAAATCCACCACTCCGAAGCCGGCATTGCCGTCGAAATCAAGAGGACTGTTGTTGTTGTTGATGTTGCCGGTCTGCAAGAGCTGTTTGAGGCCGAAGGAAGGGTCGTCGACGACAACGTCCCCGGCGATCCAGCGGAGGAGGGAGTGGTCTTGTGGGCCCCCCGGAGACGCCGCCGCCACCGCCGTTGTTTCCGACAACATGGTCTCCCAATCCTCCATCCCCCCACCACCAACAACAAGGCCACCGCATCTTTCCGGGATCGGCTGAAGCTCCGACGCCCACTCGTCTTTGGTCGTGGTGGTGGGCCCGGCCGGTGTCTCTGGATGAAGTACTGTAGCCACGCCGCCTCCGCCGCCTACGGTGTCTCCGCCGCCGCCAAAAGAGGAAGAGAGAGTGGAAGCCGAAGTGGGAGGACTGGGGCTTCTTCTCATATGAAGAACCGAAGTGGGTTCGTTGTTGATGTTGTTGGCAAAGCTATAAAGAAGAAGTTCCTCTTGTTCTTCTTTGCTCCAATACTTGTTGTTTATATTATTCCAAAACACTCCTCCTTGTGCTATTTCAAACAACCCCTTCTGCTCAAACTGAAAGGGCATCCCTCTCATTCATAAATACATACAGAGTGGATCAAAATATAAAATCCCCAAACCCGAGGGCCAGATTTGTGTTATTAAAAAGAACAACACCACCAATGTTTATGACAATAATACTAATAATAATAGTAATAATAAGCTCAACTGGGTTGAAAGTGGATTTCTTCCGAGAAACAAACTCTGTCTTTCTAATCAGCTTCAAACCCACCATCGCTCCTTGCATGCCATCATGCCTTTAAACAAAACCCATTTTCAGTTCTTTCTCTTCCTCCTCACTAGTTTTGTTATCATCTCTATCCGATATTCCTTTGCCTAACTCCATTTCAGCTCCATCATCTCCTTCTCTCTCTCTCTTTTCAACAAAGTTGTTTCCTTTCTATCTCTCTCTCTCTGTCTTTATCTCTCAATAGGGGCCTCTTCTGGTCTGGTGGTTGAATCTTGGTATTACTGGGTTGTTGTTTCTTCTTTCCAATCTATCAATTCTTCTTCTCCTTCTACTTCTACCCTTGTAGTTGTTGTTATTGATGTTGTTGTAGTTGTGTCGTAGCAGTAGTACTCTGAGCCCCTTCTCTTCGCTGCTCTGCCATGGATGCGTGCATCATGAAAAAGGTAATAAAGTGCCCACCTCTCCTCTCCTCTCCATCTCTCTCTCTCTCTCTCTCTCACTAGTCCCTATCCCTCTCTATTTCTCTCTCCATTTTTTTTTAATTTTTTAATTTTCTTTTGTGTTTCTGATAACAAATTTATCTCTCTCTCTCTCTCTCCTTCTGCCGGGTTTCTGTCACCCGCCCATAGTGGTATACTACTGTACAATGTCTTTCCCTTAATTTACAAGATACATTTGGAGCACTTTCCTTTTTGATACGTTGGGCACTACAAACTTTCAAATTACCATTTACACCCTGTCAGATCCTGTACAGTGTACTCTCTCTCACTGCTTTTTAAAGCTGCCTCCTTGCTTGCTTCAATGCTTGCTACTAAAATCCCACACCTGTATTTATTGCTTTTACCCTCCTAAGACCATTGTTTATTTGGAAATTCAGTTCCCATGTACAATTACCATCCATCCTCTAGTGCTTAGAGCCAAAAGTTCAACCCGTCCGATCTGGACCCATTGGCCCAAATAAGAAATTGATGTCGGGTTGGATCAGCCCGCTTTCTAATAGACCGAACCGGCCGCTTCACTTTGGTTACAATTTTTTCAAAAAAAGTGCGTTTAATTAGTAAATTTGTGCAATGATTTGAATCTTTAATTCGTTATTTGTTATAGTATTTTTTTTCATAAAAAATATACATAAATTAAAAATAATTATGAATCATGATTCTAAATTTATAAATCAAACGTTTAAATAATAATAAAGTACTTTAAGCTGGGCCAAAATGATTTTTGAGCCTAAAATATTGACCCGGGCCAACAATATCAAGTTTCGGGTAGCTCTGTTTGATGTGACCCAAGCTTACAACTCTACGGTGCTAATAGTTTCTCTACCTATTTATCCTGCGTTTTTTTTTTTTTTAAATTCACAAACAAGATGTAGCAAATTTTCTTATTTGTTAATGTTGGGATTGTATCTTATTTTAAGATTTGGTTCACATGTCTCTCTTTTCTTGTTCTCTTTTATATTTTCAATAATAGTATATCACATCAATTAAAATAATTTAAGTTACATAAATTTTTAACATACGTAATTTTAGAAAGAAATTTAAATTTTATAAAAAAAGATAATGTAGTAAAAAAAAATTGAACAGTATTTCAAATCTATAAAACAAACAGGCCAGCCAAATATTCTATGTTGGGTGAAAAGGTAAATACATAGGCAAGCCATAAAATGAGAAATTCGACACTCATTTATCCTTAGTTAAAACCAATGGTGCGTTTGAAACTCGTTTTAAAATAATTTTGTTTTTTGTATGAAAATGGGAATGAAAACGTTTTCAATCTCATACATAAATTATTTTTAAAAATGCGTTTGGTAGTTTTATCAAGAGATTGTTTTCAGTATAAAAAACTCATTAATGTCTCTCTCTCTGCTTGAGAGATGAGAAAACGAAAATAAAAAAAGAAAAACGATTAAAAATTATTTTTCATTTCTCTCTCATTTTACACTAAACTAAAAAATCATTTTCATTTATGTTTTTTTATCTTTAATTATGTCAAACGTCATTTTATAATTATTTTTATTTTTTTCAAGAAACGTGAAAAATAAAAATAAGAATAATTCCAAACACGACACAAATTTTTTTTTTTTTTTTTTTGTATTTTCTTTTTACTTATTAGAGCCAACTTTCAGCATACGTTGTTCAAGCAGTTTTAAACTAAGTTGAAGATGGATGTTTTCATACATTTACTACTTCACTTTTAGTAATGCACAAGCTTTTTTTAAGCTACCACCTTAATTAGTAGGTTCCAGATTTAATGATACAACAGAATAACTATTAAAATTTTAAAAGAGGAATTAAAACCAAAAACAAGAATAATTAATGTACTATTTATAACTCTTATAACATCTTTTTAAATAAAAAGAGTTTCTGTCAATGAAGAGAAAAATAACATGGCAAAATTAAAATCGTAGTATTAAGCGCGAAAATCAAATTAGGCCTTAGGAGGATGAGAAGTGAAGGCAGAGTCAAGAGTGCCCAAATCACTAGTGGTACTTTTCTTATGAGTTTTCTTCCCTCAACATGCTGTAACGCAAGCAAAAGGCCAAAAAGATAGTATAATTGAATTTACGAAAATACCCTCAAGCTACAACTTAAATTACGTAAAATAAGGGGCTTCCGTTACCATTTCCTCTGCAGTGACTTTACCTGCTATTTTAAAAAGTTAACTGTCTTGTTTTGTTTTGTAAATTGTACGTCTTGGGTTGAGGTTGTTCTCTCATCTCAGGAAGAAAGAAAGGGCCTTGAATCTCGAGTATATTTCGCCGATTCGAGTTTTATTACAGTAAAATTTTTTTAAAAATAATTACATTTAATTTTTTTATTATAGTAAAAAGCTTTCACATAAAATCACATTTCAACTCAAATTACAAACTCGAGTCAGCGAAATAAATGGACCAGTAATATACAGGGTGCGTTTGGTATACTTTTTAGAGTTTAAATTCACTTTTTTAATTATCATAAGAAACTGATAATAGTGTTTAATAAAAATTATAAAAAATAACTTTTAAAGAATTTTTAAAAAATTTACACTTAAAATTAAAAACAGTTCAAAGATAATTTTAATTTTTAAATTATGTGAGAATTAACACAGTACAAATAATAATTATCAATAAAATTACATTAAATAATTAATAATTAATTACTAATTATATTATATTAATTAATAATTAATAAATAGATATACTTAATAACTAATAAATAAGTTTTTATTAGTATAAATAATATAGTAATATTATTTATTTAGTTAAATATTAATTGTCAAAAATTAATTATATAACATATTAACAATAAAATAAGTAATAATAGGTTATCAAATAAATAATAAATAATTAATATATCAATAATATGTTATGTTAATTATAATCTATTAATTAGTAAATAGTTGGTAAATAAAAAATAAATAGTAATTACTCAATTAATAATTAATATTAAATTATAATTATCAAAATGTAATATATTAATCAATAATAATTAATAATTGATAATTAGTAATTAATCAATATAAATAGAATAATTACCAAAAATTAATCATGTGATATATCAAATAATGGATTATTAAATAAACATTAGTAATTAATTAACTAATTATTTAATTATGTAACTAAAAGTTAATAATTTAAATAGTAAAAGGAATATTAATAAATTATGTATATACTAATTATTTTTCTTAAAACACTAATTAATTACTTATAATTTAATAAATATGAAACATAGTAATTATTTATAATTAATTACTAATTACTATTACTAATTATTTAGCATATTAATTTATTATATATATATAGTTTAATTACTAATGTACTCATTAATGATAATTTATCTATTATTATATTATTATTAATATATTAATTTTTATTTGCTAAATAATTATCAATTATTAATTACTTTATATATTAATTTAAGATTATTAATTACGGTCATTTTAACTACTCACAACAATTCAACCTCACAATTTACCAAATGTTATTACAATACTTTTGGAACAAACAACACTTGTATAATTATAGTTTATCAAATATTCAACTATTTTTTCCTTTAGCACTAATTAAAAGTAATTTTTTTAAAATTTACAGCATTACTAATGTGATGACCCTCCTATGAGGCCGCCACTATAACTTAAACTTTAACTTATACTTACTGGGGTTTCTTAAAATATGCGGAACATTTTTTTTTTTTTATATAAGAAGGAATACTTTTGGAACAAACAACACTTGTATAATTATAGTTTATCAAATATTCAACTATTTTTTCCTTTAGCACTAATTAAAAGTAATTTTTTTAAAATTTACAGCATTACTAATGTGATGACCCTCCTATGAGGCCGCCACTATAACTTAAACTTTAACTTATACTTACTGGGGTTTCTTAAAATATGCGGAACATTTTTTTTTTTTTATATAAGAAGGAATACTTTCATAATTTGTAACAATAATTTCAAATAAGTGAATCACTAAATTTCTTAAAGCTTTTCTTAATTTTAGTTAAGATAAAACCTTTTAGGAATATCCTTCAAACGGAATAGCATTTGAACTCTTGTTTCAAATACTCTTTAAAAGTTTTTCTAAAACTAGTCATTTCAATCGGCCATCTCATTTGACTTTAAAACGGATTTCGTGAGAAATCTTAAATTCAAGTACATCTTAAAGTCCTTCTAAAATTACTCATTTAAATCGTCATGTTTAAAATTCATTTATTTGTTGCATGTACTGTTGCAACGTTCTAAAACTTAAATACTCAAAACTAGGGTTGTTAGTTACAACCTTGGTTTTCTTAACATACATATGTACGTATACTTTTTAAACATACATACTTGAA
>NW_010367461.1:12929-13048 GCF_000414095.1 Morus notabilis | reverse complement strand
TTTTTAAACATACATACTTGAAACCTTTGAATCATATAGACATATACATGATTTTTCTTAAACTTACTGCGGAAAATAACTGCGTGAGCGGTATCCATTCCCATCTCCACCATTCGTCC
>NW_010367461.1:10949-12174 GCF_000414095.1 Morus notabilis | reverse complement strand
CTCAACTGATAATTATTCTTATAAGTTCCTCTTGGCTTATTAAGGTGTATGCAATATGACATAGCAAAGCATACTATAACATAGAATGTACTCAAATACATATACTTCATGTGCACTGCTTAAGTGTATGCAGTATGATCTAGCATAGTATACATAATATTAAATTAACTCAAACACATATAATTCATGTGCGCTGTTTATGTGTATGCAGCATGACATAGCATCGCATACAATACTTAAAGTATAAACATGCATATATAACATGTGTAACTTTTTCTTTAAAATCTATTCATACTGTAGGCGAGATTCCTACTTACCTGATTTACAGAGCTGGAATCCACTTTTCGCCAAACAGCCTATTCTCTTACTTGCTTACTTCTGAAAATGAACACCCATTGAGAGTGTGAGATTATCTATCATTTGCTATTTTATTTTAGCAGCTTATGAAGGAAATCCAGCCCTTTACTTAAGGCATGTATTCCTTTCCTTTACTGAAGGATAATTTACTATGAGGATCAATTTATTAAATCCTCAAAATCTTATTTTTCTTAATTGCCCTTAGCATACTTATGTCTAGGTTGAAAATCATTTACCCAATCTAGTAACTTATTCTCCATAATTTTTCCTCATTGGACTCATTATAATATTAAGGCCCAATTCGGCCTAGAAACTTATTCATGGCATTCTAGCTCTTAGGCCGTTGAAATTTAAACTCTAACGGAGTCTCTTAATTTAATGCGGGCGTTGGACCCACATCAAATCCTCAAAATTCTAAGGACCTATCGTGTTGGGCTTGTAAGTGCCCGTCGGGATGTTTTGCTCGAAAACTATTAAGCTTTTTAAAAGAATTATCATTCAATTTTTATGACACGATAACTCACTCATTTAGTTACATGCACTAAAATCCCGTTGTAAAATCTCTTTTCGAATATCGACTTTTGAAAACTATTCCCCAAGTCATTTTACGGTTGACTTGTAAACCACCGTGAAACTATATGGTAGAAACCATTTTTCTTGGAATCTTTCTTCATGGCTATTCCTCATTAAAGTGAGGTCTAAAACCATATTATTTTACTGAAATCACATCTTGGATTCTTTGATAACCTTTTGTTAAAAACGTCACTGTTTTAGTTTCGTTTTGTTAAAACTGTGTAGTTTCTGAAATATGCATTTCATTGCATCTTGGAGTTGGATTTTGAAAATCTGTCCTTCACAACAATTCTTC
>NW_010367461.1:0-10855 GCF_000414095.1 Morus notabilis | reverse complement strand
TATAGCAATGTTGTAGCAATCATTTAATAAGGCTGTAGGCAATCCTTTTAAAAATGCAATAGGATGCTGTAGCAATCTTCTAATATTGCTGTAGCAATCTTTTTGAAAAGGTTTTAGGATTGTTGTAGCAATCTCTTTTAAAATGCTGTAGGATGCTGCAGCAAATCTTCTTTTAAAAATGCTGTAGGATTGCTATAGCAATCGCCCCTTTTTTCTATTTCCGAAACTGTGTTTGACAACCCGTCCGTTTTTACAAACTGGCTTCAAACTTGCTTTTAGAGTTAAAATTGGGTTTTGTCATAGTCATAGAAAATGTTCAAAACATCGAGGGCTATAAGTTCAAGCTTTGAAACATTGAAAAATCTCGCTCTAGGATTCTTATTTTCGCGTTCAAAGTGACTGGAAATTTTTCCTCTAACCGGAAATAAGCAAACTTAAATCAAGCATAATCATACCACATTAAACTAACCTCATAACTCACAAAACTAACATAAAACTCACACACCATTATTACAACACATCTTCCTCAAGAACCACAAATTTACATCCATAAATCCAAGCTTAAAGTTTGCTAGAAATTAATGGAGAAGAGTTTGAGAACTTACTCTTGAAGAACTCTCTCTCTCCCTTGAAAACCTTTGAACTCCTCTAAGATTTGTTAATGGCTTGGAACTAGAAAGTATAAGGAAATTTAAGAGGAATATTTCTACATTTCAAACTTTACTAAAGAGTGTGTGGCCGGATTTTTGAGTGGGGAAAAAGCTAGGAGAAAAAAAATGAAGCTTATCCTATGTTGGTTCCTTTTATAGGCACTTGGAAATTATTTTTTTTAACACCAATTCCACTCCATCATTCAACCAAATTTTTGGTTCAAATCCCCCTTTCTTGGCCGGTTTTGGAAGGAGAAAAGAAGAAGCAACTTTGCCATTAATTCCCCTTCAACCACTAACATCACATCACCTTAACATAAAGTCCTCTAGCACACTCCACTAGCCAAATGTTTGGCTCTATTTTTTCAGCATGGCCGGCCAAGTGGAGGAAGAGAGAGAAAAAAATCTCACCTACCCCATTGTACTCTTGTTCACTTTCTTAAGTTTCCCTTTGAAACTGATAAAAATTATACTGACTATAAGAAAGTAACTTAGCTGACAGGAATTTATTTCCATTTCTGACTGTTCCTTTTTCTACTGCTTATTTACAGTTAAATGTTAAATCCTTGACTGCTTTGGATATCACATTAAATTCTTATTCGCGTAATATCTTGAACTGTTTACAGTCTTGAAATTAATTCTAGACTGAACAAATTCTAAATTTAACTTTCATGCGTTAATTTTCGGAAATGGCGTTGTTTCTGACGGTGTCAACTCCCGAGTTCACATTGTACCCTTCTACTATGGGTATTTATCTTTTGACTTTAACCTAGCTGTCTGGCAATTAAGGATTTTCTCTTCTTTTAAAATGTCAGTGCGTTTTTTTTTATACGCTGCTAACATCATGCTGTGTTTGGAGATTCTTGAAATTAAGATTCTCAAACTATACTTGTACTGAAAATTATTCCGCCTTAAAGTACGGCGAGAATTTATCGATCGAATTTACTCGATCGAAAACATGATCTTAACATGAAATCTGCTACAGAATTTAGGAATACATATATTAATTCCATAAATCCTTCATTCACAATATAACATAATATTTTCTAGGAAAATCCTTGGCTTAAATACATAAATTGTATTATTTAAGGTCTGAGATTTTCTCAGTCATTACAACTAAACTGGCCATAGGTCAAACTTCAAAAAAATCACCCTAGTTCACGAGAAATAAGAAAAATGAGCAAATCCAACTACTATAGGGAGAATTGCGTGATATAATATATCACTAAAAAAAACTTAAAAAAATACAGTTTTAATTAATCGATCAACTTTCATTAAATTATCATATTTTTACCTGATTGTGTAAAATTATCATACTTTATATAATCTGCTCAATTTTGTTTTAATTTGATGGTTAAAATTGGGTAATTTAATCCAATATCATTTGTTTTAATATAATGGTTTAAAATTATCCTTAATTAGGCGTGGTGATTTAAAAATTACGTCGTATTCTGTCCTAATGGTATTTTTTCACACCCTACTACATCTCTTTGATATTATTATTATTATATGATGATTCATAATTATGTTTGACCGATAAGTTTTTTTTTTCCTCCTCTTTTTTGCAATCACTTGAATAGAATTAATATTAAAACTCACGGACTATCGATAGGGAGTCTTTCTTGCATTTTTTCCACCATTAAAATTAGATCAGAAACTATTTATTGTACGACCTTTTTTCGTTATGATGTGATTTTAACCATGTTTAATGAGTAATGATAGATTGTACCTGTAGAAGTGTAGCCTATGCCCCCCGTTTGAGCTTGCACAGATCGTTTTTCTTTTTCTTGGTTCTTCATTTCTTTTGTCGTCCGTCTTTCTTTTTAGTACGTGAGTAATGAGTATCTTTTCAATATTGTCACAGAAGTTTAAGCTAAAGTCCTAAAAGATTATCACTTTGTCTGAACATATAATAATAGTGTCCAAAACATAAGTAATATATATCCCCACACATTTATAAGAGTGCCGGCTTATATATATATATATATATAAAAAAAAAAAAAAAACAATCACATACATATATGTACTGCCCCCTTGAAATATATATATATATATATATATATACACACACACTGCTCAGAGAATTCACATGTATATCGGATAAGTTTATGTTCTGTAATTCATACACACATATATATGTCCGATAAGTGATTAGCGTTAGAACAAAATTTTGTATACACAGTATTCTCTTTTTCTTCTTTTCGGGGATTTTTCTTTTGCAGTAACCTATGATCATTTGGTGTGATAATGAATTTGATATATATATATATATATAGATGTATAGGAGAATTGCGTATCATGAGATACACAATGTGCTGGGTGTAGAACTCAATGCTCTTTGCATCATAAATGTCCAAAATAACAAATAATTAAGTATTCAGGGCAAACTGCGCTCTTTCTACTGCCATGAGAGTGCCCTATTCATAAAAGTACGTGATACGTAATGTCACAATCAGTAGTTCATTTTTAATTGATTATTAAATCAATACTCCTTTTTAACCTTTGCTTTTTAATATATGGTGCATCTTTTAAGAAAGCTCCTTTTTATATGTAAATACTAATAATCAAGGAGATCTGGCAGTTAATTAGAGGCTTAGTTTGGTCCTACGTGTTCAATTAATTAATTTAAACATATTCAATATTAGGAGATCTCGATGATTTTGTGCTATAAACATTTTTGGACTGGAAAGCTGCATGTCAAACAAGCCAAATTTTTACTGCACGAGCTAGCAGACAGCGAAAACTGATTGGTAAATCCACTGGACAAACAAGAGTTATCGAGCAATTCCAAATATTTAGAACAGACCATAAAAACCCAGTGAAAATAATTTTGTGGTTTGCACAGAAAATTACTTTATTAGAACTATGCAGCTCTAAACCATGGTATTCTCATTAAGTTTTGTTAAACTCTCTCTCTCTCTCTCTCTCTCTTCTTTCTTTTTTTTTTTTTTTTTTTTTTTTTTTTTTTTTTTTTTTTGTTATAGTAAGATGCTGGTATGATTTATTCCGATAACTATGTATGAGATCTATATCATAAGTCCAATTATCGAAATAATTTTCTTCCTATTTAATCTCCCTAATCTATTTGTCAACTAAATTACTTTGTGGCTAATCATATTTTCGTTGATTAATATAGAAAGTGATGGATTAAAAGTTTGTGGTCTAATATACTACATTTCTCATGTATATTCGTATGAACATTACAATATATATATATATATATATATAAAGTGTTGGGATTTGTTTCTCAAATTTTGACATTATAGGAATGATTGGCTGATTGATTGTGTTTGAGAATATATGTGCAGCTGGCAAGTTCTTTATAGAAGGTTTCTGAAAGATCTGAAAACTTAATTTAGTTTCTGTTTTTGTAAGTCAATTATTAATCCAAAGATGGTAAATTGATTTGATTGATATTTGATGGAGATTTCGTAGCTAGATGATCTTCCTCTGTCTCCTAAGAACGTGTCCAGGTTTATATATCAGTTTCGGAAAGGTTTCAAAATTAAAGCAGATTGATTCGAACTTGTTTTGAGAAAGTCCATCTTGACAACTATGTTGCAGTTATTATTGCAACAAGGATTTGCAACAGATTTGGTTCAGTGAATTAATTGAAGAGGTCGTCAAGCTGTTAACTTTCTGCTTATTTATTCAAAGAGTCTCTCGAGTCATTGTACACATTTTGATTAGTTTTGTTGGGTTGTGAGAGAGATGAACACTTGTATTCAAGAGAGATGATTTAAGTGTTTTTTTGTGAGAAAAACTTAGTTGGAGGGATTCCAATGTTAAAAAGTCGAGGGGATCTCAATGTTCAAGTCCATTGGGAAATTGCAAGTTCATAGGCGTCTTCTTAGAGAGGGAGTCTCGGATAGATTAAGTCCAATTGAATTGTAAAAGAGTTCTTAGTGGATTATTCATCATCTGGGTGTGGCTCCATATAGTAGGTTGTGACCGAACTGCGATACCATTTCTCTCGTGTTCTTTTATTTTAAGTCTCTGTATTATTTATATTGTCTTACAAAGTATTAAAAGACTCAAACTAGTACCAACAATTGGTATCAGAGCAGGGTCATTGACGTGTATTTCGGTGAGGTCCTGGTGTACTGGTTGATTTTGCAGGAATAGATGTCATGAGAGAAGGAGGATTTGTGAACAAATCACCGTTTCTGGAAGGTGTCAATTACCCCTATTGGAAGGCTCGCATGAAAGCTTTCGTTAAAGCTATTGATAAGAAGGCATGGTGATCTGTCTTAACCAGATGGACTCATCCAACAACTAAAAATGATAAAGGTAATATCGTTCCTAAGCCAGAAGATGAATGGTCCAACGATGAGGACAAGCTAGCAAACAATAATTCAAAAGCATTGAACGCCATTTTCAATGTTGTGGATGTTAATCAATTCAAATTGATTTCCACATGTGAGCCCGCTAAAGAAGCGTGAGATATTCTTTGAACTGCACATGAAGGTACGGATGCTGTGAAGTCTTCAAAACTTCAAATCCTCACAACCCGTTTTGAGTGTTTGCGTATGGAGGAAGATGCGCATATTGCCGATTTCAACTCAAAGCTTTGTGATATTGCTAACGAAGCCTTCGCCCTTGGAGAAAAATATTCTGATGCCAAATTGGTGAAAAAGACCTTGAGGTCACTTCCGGCACATTTTGCTTACAAAGTGACAGCCATCGAAGAAGCAAAGAACGTGGAGAAGATGAGACTTGATGAACTCATAGGTAATCTTCAAACCTTTGAGATGAACTTTAAGGATAAAAAGAAAAGTAGAGGAATTGCTCTTCAAGCAGATTATGATGTTATATCCACCAAAGATGAGACCGATGAAGATGGCGACTTGAGTGAGTCTCTTACCTTACTCACCAAAAACTTCAATAAAATGCTGAGAAAGATCAACAAGAAAGGAAGATTTGGAGAGAATTCAAAGAACAAAAATTCTCAAAAGAAGAATTTTAACTTTCAACGGTTTGAAGAGAAGAAAAGAAATAAGGGAAAATAATGCCGATAATGTGAAGGATTCGGACATGTTCAAGCGGAGTGTGCAAACACTCTCAAGAAGAGAAACAAGGCTGCCATGGCGTCTACATGGAGTGATGAGTCAGATGAAAGTCAAGAGGATGCAGATGATCACACCAGAAATTATGTGGCTTTCACTGTAAGAAATGAATTCACAGATACAAATTTATTTAGCACTGATAATGTTGTTGCAGAGTCTATTGCAACAGCATCTGCAACAACCTCTGATGGAGTTGTTAATAATACAGATTTCGAAGATGAAACTGAAGATGACAGTGACGATGATGACCTAAGTCTTGAGAAGATTCAGGAGGCTTATAAGAAGATGTACAACAAATGGCTTGTTGTTTGCAAACGAAATAAATCGCTTAAAGATGAAGTTGCCGCCTTAACAAAAGAAAGAGATTAGTTGAAGAAGACTGCAACAAATTATGAAATCTTGGCAACAAAGCATCAGAGAAAGTTTGTTGAGACCAGACTTGAATTGGAGCAGACCTAGAAGACTTTAAGGATGCTAAACTCGAGCACAATAAAATTGGATCACTTACTCTCACAACAAAAAACTTATGGTGATCATTCAGGCATTGGCTACAAGGGTCAAGAAATTTTTGGTAAGACTGTCTTTGTGAAAGGAGCCAGCAGTACTATGATGCAGTCCTATAAGAAAGCTCGGGTAAGATTAGACAAGAAGTTTGTTGCAAAGCCTGTTGTAATAAGACAAGCAACAAATAGGTTTGTTCCTATCTATCACTATTATAATTTGTCTGGCCAAATTAGACCTAGATGTTACAAATACTTGAATGCTTTAAAAAGAGGTATGATCATTAATCCACCAAATTCTGCCTTCACAAGAAGGACACCTAAAGCAAAGATTGATGTGCAAAATAAATTTCCTAGACATGTGTGGTTAAGAAAATCTGATTTAAGGTGTCATGGGGCTTACACTTCTTTTAAAGCATGTACTACTAACTCTGAGTATTGTGGTAATGGTCACTTCAAGCTTTTGATAGGTGATAAAAGCAATATGCATGGGAGAATATCATATTCAGAGGGAGTAAGACTCGTAGAGGATTCAAGAGCAGCGATTTGCAGAAATCAATGAATTGGAACGTGATCTGCAGGAAAGTGTTGCACATAGTGTTCCATCAGGTGTTGCCACACTTTTTGCGACAACAGTTTTACTTTGAGCATTTTTTTTTGTCAAAAAGGGGGAGTAGGTAGTCTATGATGTTTTAGTTCAGGGGGAGTTTTTCTTAAACTAGGTGGAGACAATTTACTTCTGATTTGGTTTGTGTTAGTTGACTTTACAAAAGTTATTTTGTTTTAGCTTTCATTATTAGTTTTGCCAAAACAATGCCAAAGGGGGAGATTGTTGGGATTTGTTTCTCAAATTCTGTATTGATTCTAATTGTTTTATGATTGGCATTATTTTGGGAATGATTGGCTGGTTGATTGTGTTTGAGAATAGATGTGCAGCTGGCAAGTTCTTTATGGAAGGTTTCTGAAAGACCTGAAAACTTAATTTAGTTTCTATTTTTGTAAGTCAACTATTGATCCAAGGATGGTAAATTGATTTGATTGATATTTGATGGAGATTTCGTAGCTAGATGATCTTCCTCTATCTCCTAAGAACATGTCCATGTTCATATATCAGTTTCGGGAAGGTTTCAGAATTAAAGCAGATTGATTCAGACTGGTTTTGAGAAAGTCGACCTTGACAGCTATGTTGCAATTATTGTTGCAATAAGGATCTACAACATATTTGGTTCAGCGAATTAATTAAAAAAGTCGTCAAGCTGTTAACTTTCTGCTTATTTATTCAAAGAGTCTCTCGAGTCCTTGTACACCTTTTGATTAGTTTTGTTGGGTTGTGAGAGAGGTGAGCAATTGTATTCAAGAGAGATGATTTTAGTGTTTTTTGTGAGAAAAACTTAGTTTGAGGGATTTCAATGTTAAAAAGTCGAGTGGATCTCGTTGTTCAAGTCTATTGGGAAATTACAAGTTCATAGGCGTCTTCTTAACAAAGGGAGTCTCGGGAAGATTAAGTCCAATTGAATTGTAAAAGAGTTCTTAGTGGATTGTTCATCATCTGGGCGTGGCCCCGTGGAGTAGGTTGTGACCGAACCGCGATATCATTTCTCTCGTGTTCTTTTATTTTACGTCTCTGCATTATTTATATTGTCTTACAAAGTATTAAAAGACTCAAACCGGTACCAACATAAAGTTCTAGAGTTGCTAAAACGAGTTGTTTTGTAGTACATGTTTGGGAGATTCAGATAAAGTTGGCTCCTTTCGGAAAAAGGATTTATCACAATTGAAGACATAGCACATAGTGGTCATGCATGCTGAAACAGCTTCGTTACATTAATTGATACTAGCATGAGAGGCGTGCCTTAGGCACGTCCCTGCAAGTAACAATATTTTTTTTTCTTACTTTGCTATTCCATGTTTTTTGTAAAAGTTATTTGAAACTACCAAGTAAGTTAAGTGATGTTTCAATAAAAAAAATGTTTTTTTTTAATTGTTTCTTTATGAAAATAAATAAATAAACATTCAAATAATTCAACCTATAACTTTGAACTTGAACACGAGATGCTAATAACGTTTTTTTTAAGAGATGCCTACAATGTTTTAATAATAGTAAACATAAATAAATATAGTCAATTTATATTTATTTTTCAAACTAAAAGCTGATATCGTAAAATTTTTCAAAAACAATATAAACTAAAAGAAAACTAAAAACTTACTAAAAAAAAGAAAGAAATTTGAAAACTAATTTTACCTATAAGTTAAAACCACATCCTGAAAACTTATTACGAAAAAGAAAAAGAAAGGAAAATAAAAAGCTTGGAAGCAAGCAACCATACTGTTGAAGAACCAAAATTTTAAAACTACATCCGTGCTTCTATATAGTATAAGATATAAGAAACGTAAATGATCACTTATGGAGAAGAAAGGGCAAAACAGATTCCATTTACAATATAATTTCTTTAATTTTCTCGGAGGCTTTTCCAAGGATGTATATTGATTTAGCCATTTAAAAGTGGCTACTAGTTTTTGGAATTATAATCATTATAATACATCAAGACATGAAGCAATATGTAAAGGCTATATATATGCTCCCTATGTGAGACAAAAAGCTAAATAGATGATTGTCAACTGATCTTCAATGACCCAAAAGAAAAATACCGATCATCGACTGGATAAAAAAGTTTGAACTTGTTTTTATTTGGGAGAAATTCTTTGGCAGAGCATGAAAGTAAGCAAGTAGTATATAATTTTTAACTCTGATCAGATTTTCATTAAGTTCCGCTATGTCATTCTACACTGTTTTTTTTTTTTTTTTTTTTTTTTTTTTTTTTTTTTTTTTTTTTGTGAATTTGGCATGAGTTTTATGTGATTTGATCATGGTTGAAAGTTGTATGGCAGTAGAGATTTTTTTTCCCTCTCTCATGATTTTGTCTTTTTTGTTTGTTTTCGTTAATTGTTTCTTGATCAAATATCATAAACAATTTTTTTTTTATCTATATACGTTTTCCTTTTTTTTTTTTAAATGTGGAGTACTTTATGATTAGTTTTAATTCACTGTGACAAAACTTTGGCCAAGTAGCCAACACTATAGGGCACAGTCACGGTACACAAGAAACCCTAACACGTGATAATTCACTTTCAACTATTTTTTCTCTTTAAAAAAACATATAATAATATTCCTATTCATATGTGTGTGTTTTCTATATAACATATATATGATCTATCATTCGTACATATATGATATATCAATAAAAACAAGTCTCGTTTCAATTACTCGTGGATCATTTGGAATTGAACTCAAAAGACAAATACAGCAACAGTTTGACTGTACTTGTCTTAAATACAGCTCTATGTCCTTTGAAATTTCAATATCAAAAACAATAACAGACCCCCGGCCAAAGGACTTCATGGAGTAGCGTAGCTCCAAAAGGAGTGTTCCCTTGTCTACGCCTTTTGAAAATGTTAAAAAATAAAAATGAAAAATGAAAAATAAAATTATAAGAAGTGTTTCTAATCCGACACCGGATTAAAACGGTACATGTATATTTTCTCTTAAAAACATACATATTTCTTCTTAAAACATGTATATATGTGTTTAGATAAATTATAGATGTCTCTCCCACATTATACATATTTTAAAAGGAAATATACATATTTTTAAGAGAAAATATACATATTTTTAAAAGAAATATAGATGTGATGCTCCAATCCGGTGCCGGATTAGAGACTTTACCTAAAATTATATACATATATATATAGGTAAACTCTCTAATCCAGTACCTATTGGAGCGATACATGTATATTTCTTTTTAAAACATGTATATTTCTTTCTAAAACATGTATATTTCCTCTAAAAATATGTATATAGGTGTCTAAATAAATTATAAGTGTCTCCGTATATTATACATATTTTAAGAGAAAATATACATATGCCGCTCCAATCCGATACCGGATTGGAGACAATTTCTATATATATATATATATATATATATGGGTATTTGTGTGGAATGGATTATGGGTGTAAGAATTGAGCCCAAACCCGACCCAATCTGACCCAAAAAAATTGGGTTATATTTTTTTAAAAATTCGGATTTAAATAGGCCCAACCCGTAATTTTGCGGGTTGGGCCGCGGGTCGGGCAACATTTCACCCAAGTTGCCCCGACCTGCCTGAGTTTGTAAGTGTAAGTTTGTGTAACCCCAAGTTCCTCCCTCCCAGCCTTCGTAGGCGCACGCAGCCTCCCTTGAGTCCCCTCCAGTTTCACTTCAAGCCTCCCTCGCCTCCCAAGCCTCGATCTCGCCTCCCTCACCCCCTCAGTCACGCATTCTCTCCATTTTGCTTATATTTTCACCATAAGTGTTTTTTTTTTCTTTATTCGATTCTATCAACATGAGATTTAATTTTTGTTCCAGCTTTATTCTGTGTGTTATCACCGGATTATTCTCTGGATTAATGGATTTTAGGGGGGGCTTTGTTTGTGTTTCCTTTTGCTGTTTTCACGAAGAGTTTCAAATGGGTTTTTCTAGGCCTTGTTCAGTTTGAATCAAGTAATATTGTTCAAGTAATATTTCTGTTTTAGTGTTCCAATATGTATTTCAATTTGAAGCAGTTACCATGTATTTTCATAATGAGCCGTGCTTTACATTTT
>NW_010367460.1:71602-77217 GCF_000414095.1 Morus notabilis | reverse complement strand
ATAATTTTTTAATAAAACTATCAAACGTATTTTTAAAAATAATTTATGTCTAAAATTAAAAATATTTTCATTTTTATTTTTATACAAAAAGTAAAATTATTTTAAAATGAGTTTCAAACGCACCAAAATAAGATTACAACCCTAGTAAAATCAGGGATAAAATGGTCATTTTGAAAATGTTAAAAACAGTTTTTATTTTTTTAAACTCAAATGAAAAAAGGGTAGAAATCCTAATCCGGGTGATAGGTAAAAGAAATGCACAATTATCTCCATAAAAATTGATCCAGATGTGGTTTGAAGATTAAAAACTCATTTATTTCATACGTTTAAACTAATTATTCATACATTTAAATTAATTATTCTTAATTTTAACATTTAAAATTAAATTTTTTATTAAAAAAAACACTGTAACATAATTAAAATTTTGAGTTTAAACGCATGAAAGGATATAAAATTCCAAGAGACCTGATTGCAAAATTTGGTCCAAACCCATAAACAACAAAGGTAAGCCCCACGAGAAAATGCAAAACTTTAGAAAGAGTCAAATGGCTTGAATTTCCAATCAAGCCCTCTAAATGAGACTGCTAATCGGAACCAAGATATCAAAATCTGATAACAACAACAAAATAATAAGAATTAAGAATGTGCAACGCGACCAGAGAGGCAGAAGCATTAAAGATAATCATAAACCAAGTCATTCATAAATAATAAATGAAAAGTCGTTTCTAGTTTGCTTTCCTCAATTTTGGGGGCCTCAAACAATGGGCTTTAAAAGACAAAATTAAGTAAAAATGTGGATCCCGATGACTCTTGGCCTTGTGGTGTGTCATCGTCTCATGGACTAAGGTTGAAGGCGAAGCAAAGGGACTAATTTTGGGGACAAAGCCTGAGAAAATATTTTGTCCCCTCAAGTTTGCAGGGCTGTCGTTTTACAAATTGGGCACAGATTCTTTTGTGTCAACCATTGTTTTATGCAGTCCCTGTGGAAGTCATGGCCACAATCCAGCCTTCCGACATTTTCACCTTCATTATACTCCTCCTGCATATGGTATAATATGGTTTAACAAGGAAACGACAAAAAGATTGTTTTGTAAATAACTAAGATCACATCCTATTGCGTCCTTACCTGACAAATGGAACAAGGTTCATTCTCCGATTGAAATTTTCCTGCTGCGGTGTACTTCTTCTGCTTCAAACACTTTAATATCATTTCTTCGCTTAGTCCAGTGCTCACATTTCCAATGCGCTCTTCAAGTGCCAGCAACTCCTGTAATTAGCGTAAGCATTGCTCAATTAGACATTCAAGAACACTAAAAAACAGGATGAATCATCTTGCTTCATTCACAAATGGTACCTCATAAGACATGTTATCGACATCGAGTCGCATATCCCTGTGCCGATCATGGATATCAGCCACCCCAACAAATACTGAGGGATCAAGAATCATAACATCCTGACCAAAAAGCAGAGAGCATGAATCAAATTTCAGGTTAGAAATGATATCAATGAAGTCGAAACTACCAGCTGTTAAAACATTCAGTTTCAATGTTATTGCATATTAGTTGCTCATAGTTGAACAATAAAAAGTAGAAAATTTGTACTCCTTTAACTTCGAGAGAAGGGTCCAACTCTCTTCAGAGCTGAACAAGTGAAAAATGTGAAGTCGAATTCGCTCCCCGCTCTCTAACCCCTTCTGATACAGCCTAAATGATATCCTAAGCCAGATGAACCCTAAATAACATGTACTCATTCGCTTCACCAAATACCAGGCAGCCCAGATCTACAATCATGCCTTTTGGGAGGAAGATGTCTACCACTGGTCTTAATTCCACGTGGTTGTTAAGATGTCATGAGGAGTTGGGCCTGTTTTAAAATGATCAATTTCTCAGATTTTCACACTCCACTCAGATGGAATGCAAACCATTGATCAACAGCACTAAACATCATAGGGCAGTAATTGAATTAGTAACAGAATCTATCACTCTTCCGTGTCTGTTTGTCCCTTAGCTGATAGAGGATTAGAACAAGTACATGCTCTTAACTTCTAAGCGATCGATTCCGCTATTTTATACTATACATCAGAGCCATCTACTATTGCAATTTACTAAACCTATATATTTTTGACAAAGCAATAAAAAAATGGTAGCTGTTATTAATTCTGAAACAGTACATATCTAAATCTAACCTCAAATCGCAGATTCTCCCCCCTTCGCATGAGACCAAGGACATTGCGAATCTGCTTCACAGAAGGAAAAAGAAATCGTCAGCTCACAGAGGGAAAAAGAAAACGTCAGCCCTTGAACATAATTTTGAACATCATATTCAGATACTAAAAATTAATGCTTAATATAACTACTTGCAAACATATAAACGTTTTGACATGTACACTCAAATATTACTTCATTATACCCATCAAGCCATATACCTCAACGGGAAGATACAGATTATGATACGAACGAATCTGAAAACCATCAGACAACTCCAATCTCATCATCATTTCTTCCCAGAATCCAAATGATGGTATCCAAATATCGGGGGAATTAAGAACACATGAATGCCATTTGAAATCATAGATAACTGTTTGCATTTTGGCATCAATTTTTTATAGAAAGACAAAAAATAAGTTACAAAGCATACCTCAGACACAAGCCTGCTACTTCCTTCACCAGCAGCACCAAGAGATCGTAGTGAGTATTGAATTCCCAGTCCATTATTGCTGTGTCTCTCCATCCATGATGCCGACCGTGGGTGTGGTAGATGGTGACCCTGGTTACCAGCTCCAGTCGGAAGCAACATCTCCTGTGAGGAACCGGGCAGGCCAGGACGCAGTGGCAAATAGCTACCACTCTGCCCGCCAGATTCAGCTCCAACAGAAGAAAACAAAGAACGGCGTAGATACTCGGAAAATCTCCGTGGATAATGAGGAGAATTGTGATGGGGAGGCCAGACGGGAGCAGATGATGGATGGACATTGGAACTTGAACCAGCCCGGGATGTAGAAGCACTATTTCCCGGAATACTTGTACTTCCCCCAGCTAAACTCCTATTTGATGGATGTCGAACCACATTTCTCAATTCTGTTGCGGGTACAAATATGGGGTGGTCCAATATGTTTCTGGGAAAGCTTCTAGAGCTTAAATCCTCCCGTGGTAGGACATCTCTTTCTCCAAAATCAACAGCACTTGATGAACCACCATTTCTTGAGGTAGAAGCTCCATTCCATCTTAATGGTTGTACGTTTTGAGGGAGAGAATTATCAATCATAGCAGGCTGACTTTGGTTACGCATATTATCTACTGCAGAAGGTGGCCTTAAGTCTAGGCTATGAGAAGCTTGAAGAGGACTTGGCGATGGTTGGGGAGGCATAACACTAGAACGCCTAACATTCCTCCCTGTTGAGAATATGGGAGGAGAAACAGGATTTTGTTGGTTTGAGGGATTGGTCCTCAAACGGAAGTTTCTATGAGAGCTTTCCGGTCTATCAGAAGTTATTGATATTCCACCTAGTTCAAGTCTTGGGTTCCCTTGTTCCAATGAAGGATACATGCTAAGACTACTTCCTGCGTTATTCTGAGCAGAAAGTCCTGGCCTTGCACTGCTTTCTGTATGCTGAAAGTAGCTACAACTTCCACTTGAAGAAGATGGCCCAACATTTCCCTCAATAGCCTTTCTTTTACAAGACATCCGACGACCCTCCTGTCTGCCATCGTTCTCACCAACCATAAACCCAGCACTCCCCGAAGGAAGCAGAAACGGATCAGAAACACTTACAGACCGACTCTGCTCATTTTCTGATCCACCAAACTTGTATGATGAATTAGGGAATTCCATAATTTGGCTATTATTATTATTAGTATTGACACTGCTACGACCCACAAAACCTAAGTTAAGACTCGACGAAATTGCGTCGGGATGATTGGAACTTTGCACGAACATAAGGTTCGCATTATTGTCAGCTGAACTGTTATTAGCTGGTTCATGACGCTGCTCTTCTAATCTCGGACCTGAAGATGATGGCCACCCCAGTTCTGTTTTCCGCTCATCTTGACTCGCTTCACCATGTGTGTTGCTAGAACTAGCTTCGTTTAAGCACCACCTGCTCAAGTTCGGTCGTTCGCGGCTCCTGGAATTGACAAGGGCAATGTTCATATCACTTGGTGCTATCAAATAGTCCGGCATACGGTTCTCTGCAGGATTTCGCATGCTATTCCAGCAAATCTGCTGGTCCATGGTTGCGTTATTTGATGGAGTTCCAAGGTCGAAGTCAAGAGTTTCTGGCAAGGAACCAACACTACCCCTTTGCCCTTGCATTAGGGCCAAAATGAATTTGCTTGTAAAAAATACGAATTAAAGAATTCCGAGAAATCTTCAGCACCAACAATCCGTCACACACTCATTGGCAGATCTAATGAAACAAAGAAAACCTTCAAAGGATTAGATTGGCAACCAAAGCGCTTAGAAAAGATACATTTTCACAGATAAGTAAATTCATGTTATAACCCACGAAAGTAACATCAATCTTTTCCAAAGTCCAAAAACAAACAATGAGAAACATATAAAGTTTTTCTGGTGTTTGGTAAACATGCTTAATGGATGAGAACACAATTTTCTCTCCTTCAAAAACATATGAGAAATAACCTCCGTAAACCAACCCAAAAGAAAAAGGTCTCAGAATCATGAACCGCAGACTAAAACCCCAGTATAACGCAACACTTGAGGGAAAAAAAATCTAGTTTTAAGTTAAAGGTGAAAACTTTTTTCCAAACAGGTAATCGACCAAACAAAAACTGTAAGAAGAACTAAATAGAATAAAGAAAAAACCCATTCACAGCAAGCTCATATTGTTATCCATGAAGAGACAAAAATCAAAACCCATTTGCTCAAGAGAAAGAAGTCAGGTAAGATAAAAATTCTAAATTTTTCCAAGATCGGTCACCAACAACCTGGGTAAAACAAAGCCACCAAAAGACTTCACCCAAAATCGCATCCAAAATCTGGCTATATCGAAATGAAAAATATATTTTAAAAAAATAAAGAAGAAAACCCATAAGAAACAAACATATTCTTAAGAGACAAACGCAGATAACCTGTTTGAAAAAATGCCGATACCCCAAAAGGGAAGAGAAAGCTACAAAGGCTTCAAGCGATTCAACCCACAAGTCTCTCTGTATATTTCGGTCCACAGATTAACGTTCAACCATAACAACAAAGAAGAAGAAAACGATTACGGAAATGAAACAAAAGGTCATCACCGAACGATCGATCAAAAAGGACGAAATAATAGAGAGAAAAAAAAAAGCTAAGAAACTAACATATATGGGTGAAGATTCCGATCTATGTGAAAAATATGGCAAAAAAAATCAAAGGACAGGCCCGGAAATTCCGGGAAAATGAAAGGAAAAACACCTCTCACTTCCTCCAAGCAGGCCAGGCCTTTAAAACTTTTTCTATACTTTCTGAGAAAATTTGCCTGGCTCTTTCTCGAGAAAAGGAGGAGGCGAGAAAAAACAGAACCCGCTAAGCAATGGGATAGAAAGAGAGAGAGGTTTTGGACCCTTTGGGTGGACAAAATATGAGATGAGAAATGATATGAAATGAGGAGAGAAAGGGAAAGA
>NW_010367460.1:59218-70070 GCF_000414095.1 Morus notabilis | reverse complement strand
TCCAAAAAAAAAAAAAAAAAAAAAAACCTTATAAGGTATTTTATTGTGTGTTTTTTTTATAACTCAAATCACAATTTAAAATTTTATAGGGAAAAAAACACTATAATAAAAAGTTTAAATTTAAATTTTTGTAATAAAAAATACTGTAATAAAAAAAAATTGAGTTGTAGAAAGAATAAGGTCGTACTAAACCCTAAAAAAATAAAAATTATAAATAAAACCCCATGAGGTATTTGGGAAGGCTTTTTCTCAACTTCTTTAAATAGCGTTCGCTACCCTTCCTATCTCAATCGTGGGCCTCTTTTCTCCTTTAAACGTTTTTTGGTTCCATGCGTGCCTTTCTCTGGTTTCCTCCTCTCTTACTTTTCAAAGTGGTTCCTTTGCCTTGCCTTGCTTTTCTTTTCTTATCTTTTATTATTATTATTATTATTGTTATTGTTATTATGATCATTGAAATTGTTGTTTTTCTAGTGTACTTTAATTTAGGCCACGAAAACGAACTCCGATCTGTCCATATGGGGGTTTTGCTTATACAACCCATTGCGTAATACTAGGCTACTGGCCCTTTTGAAAAAAAAAAAAATATATATATATATATAGCATCCGTAATTATATCTTATTATAACCAACAAAGATAAGAATGACAATTCCTCCACTGCCCACCAAGGCGAATATTTAGAATTTTCCCACTTTGGACAAATGGAAGAGAAAGCTTGCCAACCTAAGACTCTAGTATCAAAACGAGCCAAAATGGATTTATCTCGTGATTTGCTTCCTTAAAAAATTCCATTGCCTAAAATATATCGTAATATAGATTCTACCCTCCATCAAATTAAAAATGAAAAAAAAAAAAACAAAAAAAAAAAAAAAAAAAAAAAAAAAGTACCCGTATTTAGTGGGGGGGTAAAAGAAGTCGCCAGTGCAAGGCAAGAGAGTGGTGGTGGTTGGCAAGCATGGGACCTAATCTCAAACAATTACTCTCTTAAAATCTTTTTATGTGAAAGGTGGGTGATGAAGTTATTGAATCAAATTTAATTTGAGGGAACAAAACCCATGACCCCTTTTTGAGATCAATTGGCCCATCAACATGTGTGACCAAAAGTATATTAAGGAGCAAAGGAGGGAAGCTAGACGTGGGAGAATGATGGTGATGCACTTGTGTTTGGTTTCTCTTTCCACTTTGAATATAACCACATGAAAAGAGAGGCATTTTCATTAGTGAAAGACTGGAAAATGTTTATTGTAACAAGTTTATTGGAGTTTTGGAGAGAGCAAGATTGCCCCTTGTAGCTACCACCAGAAGTGGGGTATCAAAACTTTGTTAACGCCCTTTTTTTTTTTTTTTTTTTTTTTTTTTTTTTTTTTTTTTTTTTTTTCATTACCTCAAACAGCTTTGTGAAAATTTACTTTTTTACCTTTTTTTTTATTTAAAAAAAATGTGCCGTTTCTGGAGCACAATTGTCAGATCTCAAAACTAACAATGTAAGAGAGAGGAGAAATGAAAGATGGAATGAGCATCATCCATAAGGGTCCACTTGCAAGAATCAAGGTGAAAAGGCATGCACTAATTTGTGAGATTAATTATTAAATGCAGTTTCTTGTGAAGAGTAGTTCTCAGTACTATGTGTGTGTCAGCCTTAAAATTCAATTGTCACAGAAGCAAGTTGGATATGTAAATGCTTATGGCATAAACAATCGTATTACATGTATAAATTGGCAATCAATTCCCTGACCAAACAATTGTATACCTTTTTTCGGCTCTATTGTATGTGGCTAACCATAAGGTTTAATGGTACATATATTTGTAAAATTAATGGTAGAGCAGGAGGCTTAACATGTTCATAAAAAGAGTTATATATATGGTACGACTATTTCTCAAGTTACCAAGTTGGCACCAAGGGGTGAGACGCATTGAAGTCATTTGAATGGTCCAAACATGTGGGAAATGTCATCAAATAATAAGATAAAAAAAGGACGGCAAAATATCAATACTTTCTCCAGTTGCATAGCTTTTAAGCAACCACAACGCAATGAGAACGACAACTGCCGCTACAATTATATAGGCATTTCCAAGTCCCAAGCCAGAAACTTAAAAATCAAGTACAGTTCCATGGTTGTCTACGCTGAGGAAAGGTAATTGTCAAAAACTCAAATCACAACTTTAAGTTCTTTTATTACAGTAATTTTTCTCGTAAAAATTTAAATTTAACTTTTTTATTACAATGTTTTCTTGCACATAAAAAATTTAAGTTGTGACTTCAATTATGAAAAGAACACACAAATTTGTTGATTAGGTTAAGCTAAGCACCCCAAAGAAAATCATAAGCCAAGAACACATGCATGAACATCTGCGACCAAAATCATTTATAGTAAGTTAGCATCAACTTGTTTATTCATATACAGGTTGGATCTGGATTATGATCAAATTAAACACGGCTCTATGATGCGAACACACAATACTGCATATTGACAAAAGGACACATGACGCAGAGTTAAAATAACATAACAAAAAGTACACTAGGATTAAACCACAAAACATTCAGAGCACAGTTGATCAAAACTAGGATTAAACCACAAAAAGTACACTAAGAAAATATAGAATAATCATGCAATAAGCAAACTGACGTACATAGTTACAAGCAAACATATTCCGAACGCAGTTAATACTAGGCATTTGAAGATTAAACCACAGAAAGTATACTGAAGAAAAAATAATATAAACAGGCAATAAACACACTGATGCATCATGACACGAGATTATTTGATACCATAGTCAAGTTTTACTAGACTAAGCAACATTTAAGTTACAAAACATAGTCAAGTATGAAACAGCAAGAAGGGAATTTATTCGAATCCATATTTGATATTACTAAATATTTTAATCAATCTCTGCAACTAGCAAGCTAAGAGAGATTACAAATATCAATGAGGGGAATAGCCCTTGTTAAGGGAATGCACCAAAAGAAACGGAAAAACCAAACTTTTCCGTTGGTGTGCAAATAAATAAGAACTCCACCATTGAAGGAAAAAGGCAGCTTGCAAAGGCCAGTGAAGTAGCAGATACTAACAGATTCCAGATTGGATTGACCATCATCTAACACATTATTGTTTCTTCTATCCACAGAGCATTTGCCTTCAGAAGGCAAAGACCGAATCTGCAACCCCAAATCAAAATAAAATAAATGTTTTGCCACATGGGCAGTAAATTAATTAAGAAACTTGGATCGCAATTACCTTTACAAGAAAATTGATTCTGCCATTATATCTCTCTCAACCTCATAACTGATACTATGTGATTCCCATTAACTTTCCTAAAAAAATTAAAGGATTCTTCAGCATATGAAAACTCTCTCTTCCTGTGTTGGGTATGTAGAACCCATTCTCCGACTAATAGTTTCAACTGAAAATTAAGCATCATCAGCAATATTCACATTTTTAAAGATTCAGCCACTTCCATGTTTGTCTAATAATCTTGGATAATCAACGGTTGAGATCATCCAACTCCAAGAAATCTTCATTTAGAATGGCAAGTAAATGGTCATCTGTAAAAGCATCGATATTCATCTGCACCATGGCACAAAAGAGAGCATGAATAATTTGGAGAAAAATATGAGCATTTGGTGTAAAAAAAATTAAAACAGAATAAGCAAGCAATAAACATATATTAGCAACTATAATATGCAGACCACTCTAGAAATAAAAACTTAAAAATGCAACACCCACTCTAGACAGTTATTAAACAATGTTGACAGCTAAAAGGATGATAGTACTTGTAACTATCTGAATGACATAGAATAGGAACTACAATGAAACATGTTTCGAGTTCGGTTTAGAATGAAACACACTATAGGATATCTTGTCACATACGTTTGCACGTAATAGCACAAGATGGAGTTTGGATTCGAGGGAAATAAGAAGTCTATCTGTAACAGTTTCTGTAAAACTTCCATTGTTTTATCATGTTTCAATGTTTTTACAGGATGATTTCATCTGGATATCCGAAACAAGTAAAACAAACGAGGGTCCTACCAATATCACATGGTTTTAGTTTTACACAAAATTCAAAATTTGTATTCTGAAGAGTATTGGACAAACAGGGAAATATTATATGATGACATTTGTCCACTTTATGCCAAACAAGAAAATGACAAAAGAAAACCTCACTGACCATCACTGCAAAAAAAATATACAACTACAGAATTAAAATAGTTCATGGTCTAGCTATGTCTTCGGACGAAATGTGATAAAACAAAAACAATAGTAGAAATGGTGGTAATAGCACTTCTCAGCTAATGAAAGGAATTGTTCAAATAGTTTACCTGCGTATTAGGCTCACTGCATAGAGGAACTTGAATGCTTGCCATGGGAGCTGGCCTAGTCGCAATCTGATCATCTACCTCAATGTCATCGTTCCTACTAGAAATGTTGTCTCCATCATGCTGAATTCCAATGTGGCGCACAGCCGAAAAACTTTCTTCAGCACAAGAAACTAAACCATTCTCTGATATGCTATTTCTAGGACAAGATTTGTTGAACACTCGGCACAGGACAAAAGAAGCCTGCAGGTAGACAAGAATTAATGCCCCAAAAGAGGGATATGCGTTTTGCATTTTGGTTTTGTATATAAAGAGTTTAACTTTTTCATTTTGGTTTTAATAGACCAAAACAAGGCCGGTCACTAAGTCCGTGTAACTTCAAAAGTTCGACCCTTTTTACAGTCTCAAATCATTTCCAACAAAAAAAGGCCATCAAAACCAGTCCTGTTCACTGCATGATAGAGACGGGAACCTATTTCGCTTGAATTTACTGTCTAATGGAAAAAACTATTAGCACATTATAAGATAGAAAACCAAGCATCTGCGGCAGAGTCAAAGAAACTATGTAAACATAGCACGACTTTTTTTCCTTAAAGAAGGCTTTTGTTTTTTTGTTTTTTCGTTTGTTTTTATTTTTTTATTTTTTATTTTTTATTTTGCCCTTTTCGCATTACCAAAATCGAACTGAATATTCCAAATGGTCTACAAGGACGCACAATGCGGAACCAAATTCCACGCATCCAAAAACCTTTACGGAAACCAAACCAAAATAAACCCAAAAAGGAAAAATCCGAAAACGAAAGAAACCTCTCAATAATCAACTGGAGCCAGTAAGAGCCGCCACGCATATATAATTAAAAAGCAAAACAGAACAGAACAAAACTAATAAACCCCAAACTTCCGTTCCAACAAAATATGCGATAATTCCACCAAAAACACAAACTTGATTGGCTTATCAATACGAAGAGGAACAGAAGATATTCTACCTTAAGATGATCAATAGGGGCATACTCATACAAAACCCAATTGGTCCTGAAGGCCGTCTTGGCCGAATTCCCCAAATAAAACACGAATTTGGTCCTGGTCCCAAGGTCTCCCCTCCCTCCTTGCCCCATGACAATCCTCATCCTTCCCTTCCTCCTCCAGAACCCGCTCCTCGCCCTCCTCTTCCCTCCCCTCTCCCTCACCGCCCCACCGCCAGTGTAGCAGAACCAGTGCCTCTTCTTCCCTCCGCAGCCGTACGCGTAGCACGCGCTGTTCGGAAGCTCGAAAGGATCGTAGCCGTACAAGTCAAGCTCTCCGATCAGGTTGTTGCCCTCGGCCCTCGCGCCGCCGGGCTCCGCGTTCTTCCCGCTCAGGTAGTGGCGGAGCAGCTCCTCGTCCGAGGGGTGGAACCGGACGCCCGGCGGAAGAGGAAACGACGTCGCATTGGCATCTCCCATTGATGAGAATTTTCTTCGAACAAGAGCAACAAAAACTCCGAGTGAAACACACCTCTTATATAACCAGAAAGAAGCGTGCTCATTAAGCTTCTACCGTTCTACGAAACTCTCTCATTCTCTGCATGCGCATCTAACTAAGTTACGTAGGCCATTTCTTTCATCCAATGATGAACGCCCACGTGTCACAATTGTAGAACTGGATGAGCGTGATATCCACGCCGTGTATTTATTGGCTGGCTGACGGGACAGAGTAGACTTTGGCGACTGTCTGACGTGGAATGGAAACTACGTGGAGGTCTACAGTTAGCTCCGCTGTCATAGCCAGTGGGTGACGTTCTTCCCGCTCAGGTAGTGGCGGAGCAGCTCCTCGTCCGAGGGGTGGAACCGGACGCCCGGCGGAAGAGGAAACGACGTCGCATTGGCATCTCCCATTGATGAGAATTTTCTTCGAACAAGAGCAACAAAAACTCCGAGTGAAACACACCTCTTTATATAACCAGAAAGAAGCGTGCTCATTAAGCTTCTACCGTTCTACGAAACTCTCTCATTCTCTGCATGCGCATCTAACTAAGTTACGTAGGCCATTTCTTTCATCCAATGATGAACGCCCACGTGTCACAATTGTAGAACTGGATGAGCGTGATATCCACGCCGTGTATTTATTGGCTGGCTGACGGGACAGAGTAGACTTTGGCGACTGTCTGACGTGGAATGGAAACTACGTGGAGGTCTACAGTTAGCTCCGCTGTCATAGCCAGTGGGTGATATTTTCTCGGTCGTTACCATTTTGGGCACAGCATACCAGCCGTTGGATTTGAGTTGTGTTATTGTAACGGTGAAACTCCGGAGTACGTTAGCACAATAAAGTAATAACAGATTGGAAGTTTCCAATTTCGGACAAAATAATGATAGATTTTTCCTGTTTGGTCCGAACTATTTGGGAAATGTTCAATGCACTCGCTGTCTGAAGTGAATAGGAGAGTGTCTGTGCCAGGTGTCGGTTGTTGGACCGCGAGTATCTTGGTTGAGTTCAGAACTGCGCGTGTTCATTGACAAAGTTTACTTTTCTTGGTGAATAAACTACTTGGTGGTCAACAATGAAAGATAATGCGGCTGTCTAAAACTCGACCGACGGCGATTTACGACAGGCGAAATATTAAACCAACGAGGAATATACACGTCAAAAAATCATTTTTCCCACGAACCTGGCTTTGTGGCTTTATCCAAAATAATTATTTTCTTTTCAATTTGTCTGCTTATTGGTTTTTAAAAATTTCTCCATTAAAAAAAAATCACCTGACCTGTTTTTTTACTTGATTAAATAGTCCAATGAAAGAAGTGGACGACAAAAATATTAAAAAAAGTTAAATTCTTACTGGGAATGTATTCCAGTGATTTCAGGAGTCCCATTTGCGTAGTAATATTTAATAAAACATTAAAAAAAAATTGGATATAAAAAGTATAACCAAATATTTGATTTCACATTAAGTTATAAAAAGTATCTTCACTGCACAATTTTCAACTGTGTATTTTTATCAAATTGTATTAAAATGGTATGGCATAAGTTTAATATAATTTTTGTATATTATGAGGATTAATTATTATATAATATTTCTCTAAAAAATCTAAATATTGATGAATTATTTTCTTATAGCCTATAGATAACTCTCCATTAAAGTAAACAAGACAAATCCTCTATTTTTTGCCCCCTTTTTTCTTCTCCTTTTAAGAGGGATGATCCTAGATCTCTAAAACCTTCACTAAACCCTAAATATTTATATTTTTCTTTAAAAAAATATATTATTTGTCTTAATCTTGTACATATATATTATTTATATAATTCTAAATAATTGAGTATCATTCTGATATTTCTTTATTAATTGAATGAAAATTGTTTAACTTTTAGTGGGGTGGTATAAATAACATTTTTTTTTCCATCTTTAGTATTTCTGGATTTTTCTAAAAAAAAAAAAAAAGTATTTAGGCTGCGGCCTTTCCTTGCACAATCGCTTATAGAAATAGGCCCAACCAACACATCAATGGGCTTTACGTTGTCAACGTGAAACCTAGTTTCAACTCCACATATGAGTCGGTGGATGGTTTTCTTCTCTCCAGCGAAGATCCTTTTACCTCCTTGTCTCCTACGGTTAGTGCTGAAAGTCTGGCGAAAACTAGGCCGTTTATAAATATTTCACAATGCCAAAAAAAACTAATTAAAAAATATATGAGACTTCTGCTTTATTGCATTTCGATTTTCTCTATTTCTGGGAAAATCCAACTGCAATTTGGAACGTGTGGATTTGCAAAATTTGTTTCTCATTTGGGTGTAATTGCCAATCGAGTTCAAATTCGAGATACTTTTTCTCACGGATTCACTCATTCACAATCTTTCTTCATCCAATTCGAATCTAGTGACAGAAAGGATACTGAATTCAAGCCCTAGAATTTCATACGTCATGAAAGATAGTACATGAAGTAAATAAACACTAGTTAATTTTACATTTCCAAATATTTCGAATCAATCCTGCGTTTATCATTTTTATTTTTCAAATTATATACATGATTTATCTGCTTATGATTTAATTCATGACATCTTTAAGTTTGTGCAATAACCAATATGTGTCGACTGTGTTTCTCTTTTCTACAATAGGAGAGTGAATGTCAATAGTCAATAGAAAAGGCTCAACTTTTATTGCGCACACAATATTTCAAAACTAACTTTTTTTTTAATTTAGGCTAAAGACCTATTGCAACACTTAGGCCGTTTGGTTCGTTAATTCGAGTTGAGATGTGATGTTATGTGAGAGTTTTTTACTATACTCGAATTAATTCGAGTGGAGATGTGATGTTATGTGAGAGTTTTTTACTATAGCAAAAAAATTAGATGTGACTGTTTTTTAGAACTTTTTACTGTAGCAAAACTCGAATTCTAAACTCGAATCAGCAAAAAGAACGGGAAACTTATGGATAAACAGGCTACTTTTATTGCTCATTTTCCTCTGCACACGAGGGATGCCATTTTTTTCTCTCTTTCAGTATTCAACTTTGGCTTTGCATGCCAGTGAAACTTATAGGTGAATATGTCGTATCCATAAATTCCTTTGTCAGATTCAAGGGCGCATTGTTACAATTGTAACAAAAAACCAGACTCAACAAACCAAACTCATAAGAACTCACACAAGAATGAAGAAGAAAATTGAAAACTTTATTTCTGACTTGCTTCAAGAATTACAGACTTGCTCCTTTCTAATTCTCTCACTAGAAATCTCACTGCCTTTTTCTTTCTCTCTCTAAGTTTTTAGACTTCCTGTTACCAAAAATGACTTTACACCGCTTACTTAGGTTTATACACCTAAGCCATCACCGACTAACTCACTTGTAACAATTATTACACTTAGACAATTACAATTAATGATGTACACTCAATTGTTCACGTTAGCTACTCAAGACTTTTAATCAATCGCTACAGATGCTTCAACAAATCTCCACCTTGAATGTTGGATTAACCGTCTTGACATCTCCTTAGTCTTCTTCCCAGAAAGCTTCTTTAATGCACTACTAGTTTGACAGACAACAAACCCAAGCAGTACTGGAACTTTGAAGTTGATAATGACTTAGTAATCATATCAGTTGCATTTTCCTCAGTAGAAACCTTCTTCACCTGCACTTCTCCACTAGACATAATATCTCTAATGAAATGCAGCCTCACATTAATGTGTTTAGTTCTCTCATGAAACACTTGATTCTTTGACAAGTGTATATCACTTTGACTATCACAGAGAATCACCGCTCCTTCATGTTCAGCATCTTACTCCCCCAACAACCCTTTAAGCCACACAGCCTCTTTTATTGCTTCTGTCAGAGCAATATACTCTGCCTCCGTAGTGGATAAAGCTACTACATGTTGATGAGTGGCCTTCTAGCTACTGTACACCCTTGAACTTAGAATGAATAACCTGTAATAGATCTTCAATGATCCAAATCCGCTGTAAAATCTGAATCTACATACCCCATCAATTCATTAATAGCACCTGTTGGACCATATACTAAACCATGATAAGAAGTTCCCTGCAAATATCTTAGTATCCACTTTACTCCTTGCCAGTGTTGCCTTCCAGGATTGCTCATGAACCTACTAACCATACTTACAACATAAGCTAAGTATGGCTTTGAACATATCATGCAGTACATCAAGCTACCTACAACACTTGAGTAAGGTACAGATTCCATGAACTTATTCTCATCTTCTATTTCTGGTGAATCAGCTATTGGTTTTCGAATCGAATTCGGATGCGGAAGCGTGGTGCGGGGAGGGAGAGGCGGATCGTGTATAACAAAAATTTTCATAAAACTTTTGAGATACTCTATAGATTATATTAATTTATGCACGAATAAATTAATCTCATTAACTTATATATATCAAGAACTCAATCAGGAAAAATACCTGGAAGCTAACTCGGATGATAACTTGAGTTCTTTGACCACGAACAGTCCTTGCTCCAATCTTTGTGTTTAAAAAACCAATGTCTTCCACATCAATTCCTAGAATCCACAAAGACGTGTATGTGGGCACACATGAGACAAAACGGGTTACAATAAACACTCGAATTTTCACAAACACCAACGCATGCACGATGTGAAATTTTTGGAGAAAATTTTTTTTCTTCCTTTCTCTCTTGAGAATTTCGGCCAGCCTTAACTCTTAGGGCATAAATTGTTTTCAAAAATTGTCTTCACAATTTTCTATCATTCTCATATTTAAAGAGTAGAAGTCAAACTTCAAAAAGGAATCAAATCTCTATCTCTAAGATAAAGCTTGTTAATTATCTCCTATTTGAATTTGGAACAAAATCTTCTCTTATCCTTATCCATTGTGGCCGGCCACCTTAGGGGATCTTCATCCCTGTGTGGCGCCAATTTGCAGATAAGGAAGGAATAGAAAATCATATTTTATCCTGTAGTCTAATTTTGACTCAAATTCAAATTTTAATTTAAGTCAAACTTAAATTAATTTGAATTCTAAATTGAACAATTTATCAAATAAGTTTAAATGGATAAATCTAGATGTGTTCAAATTCAAATTTAAATAATCAC